>NW_028232401.1:0-38337 GCF_054491065.1 Syngnathus leptorhynchus | reverse complement strand
AGAGCTCCATAGCACCAGAGCTCCATAGCACCAGAGCTCCATAGCTCCATAGCACCAGAGCTCCATAGCTCCATAGCACCAGAGCTCCATACTTCCAGAGCTCCATAGCTCCATAGCTCCATAGCACCAGAGCTCCATAGCTCCATAGCACCAGAGCTCCATAGCTCCATAGCACCAGAGCTCCATACTTCCATAGCTCCATAGCTCCATACCTCCAGAGCTCCATAGCTCCATAGTTCCATACCTCCAGAGCTCCATAGCTCCAGAGCTCCATAGCTCCATAGCTCCATAGCACCAGAGCTCCATAGCTCCATAGCACCAGAGCTCCATACTTCCATAGCTCCAGGGCTCCATAGCTCCAGGGCTCCATACCTCCAGAGCTCCATAGCTCCATACTTCCAGAGCTCCATAGCTCCATACTTCCATAGCTCCATACTTCCATACCTCCATAGCTCCATACTTCCATAGCACCAGAGCTCCATACTTCCATAGCACCAGAGCTCCATACCTCCAGAGCTCCAGAGCTCCAGCCTGGGTGGCTGGTGGCTCCATAGCTCCATACTTCCATAGCTCTAAGTCAGAGAGTTGGCGAAAATTGCACTAAGTGCGAAAGCCCATTCATTTACAACGGCGTGTCCACAAGGCGGCGACATTTCCCCGTTACCGGTGGCTGCGCGGCGGGTGAGTGACAGAGCTTATCCGAGCGGCTGGAACTCTGCGCCGGCGTGGTCGAGCGTGAGGCCTCGGCCCTTTGGCTGCCTGGTACCTAAAACACTTCCATTGATCCAGCCACGGAGGGTGCTGGCTGGTGGCTCCATACCTCCATAGCTCCATAGCACCAGAGCTCCATAGCTCCATAGCACCAGAGCTCCATGGCTTCAGAGCTCCATAGCACCATAGCTCCATACCTCCAGAGCTCCAGGGCTCCAAAGCTCCATACCTCCAGAGCTCCATACCTCCAGAGCTCCATACCTCCAGAGCTCCATAGCTCCATAGCACCAGAGCTCCATAGCTCCATAGCACCAGAGCTCCATAGCACCATAGCTCCATAGCACCAGAGCTCCATAGCTCCATAGCACCAGAGCTCCATAGCTCCATAGCACCAGAGCTCCATAGCCCCATAGCACCAGAGCTCCATACTTCCAGAGCTCCATAGCTCCATAGCTCCATAGCACCAGAGCTCCATAGCTCCATAGCACCAGAGCTCCATAGCTCCATAGCACCAGAGCTCCATACTTCCATAGCTCCATAGCTCCATACCTCCAGAGCTCCATAGCTCCATACCTCCAGAGCTCCATAGCTCCAGAGCTCCATAGCTCCATAGCACCAGAGCTCCATAGCTCCATAGCACCAGAGCTCCATACTTCCATAGCTCCAGGGCTCCATAGCTCCAGGGCTCCATAGCTCCATACCTCCAGAGCTCCATAGCTCCATACCTCCAGAGCTCCATAGCTCCATACTTCCAGAGCTCCATAGCTCCATAGCACCAGAGCTCCATAGCTCCATAGCACCAGAGCTCCATAGCTCCATAGCACCAGAGCTCCATAGCTCCATAGCACCAGAGCTCCATAGCTCCATAGCTCCAGGGCTCCATAGCTCCATAGCTCCAGGGCTCCATAGCTCCATAGCTCCAGGGCTCCATAGCTCCAGGGCTCCAGGGCTCCATAGCTCCATACCTCCAGAGCTCCATAGCTCCATACTTCCAGAGCTCCATAGCTCCATAGCTCCATACTTCCATAGCTCCATAGCTCCATACTTCCATAGCACCAGAGCTCCATACCTCCAGAGCTCCATAGCTCCAGCCTGGGTGGCTGGTGGCTCCATAGCTCCATACTTCCATAGCTCCAGTCAGAGAGTTGGCGAAAATTGCACTAAGTGCGAAAGCCCATTCATTTACAACGGCGTGTCCGCCAGGCGGCGACATTTCCCCGTTACCGGTGGCTGCGCGGCGGGTGAGTGACAGAGCTTATCCGAGCGGCTGGAACTCTGCGCCGGCGTGGTCGAGCGTGAGGCCTCGGCCCTTTGGCTGCCTGGTACCTAAAACACTTCCATTGATCCAGCCACGGAGGGTGCTGGCTGGTGGCTCCATACCTCCATAGCTCCATAGCACCAGAGCTCCATAGCTCCATAGCACCAGAGCTCCATGGCTTCAGAGCTCCATAGCACCATAGCTCCATACCTCCAGAGCTCCAGGGCTCCATAGCTCCATACCTCCAGAGCTCCATACCTCCAGAGCTCCATACCTCCAGAGCTCCATAGCACCAGAGCTCCATGGCTTCAGAGCTCCATAGCACCATAGCTCCATACCTCCAGAGCTCCAGGGCTCCATAGCTCCATACCTCCAGAGCTCCATACCTCCAGAGCTCCATACCTCCAGAGCTCCATAGCACCAGAGCGCCATGGCTTCAGAGCTCCATAGCACCATAGCTCCATACCTCCAGAGCTCCAGGGCTCCATAGCTCCATACCTCCAGAGCTCCATACCTCCAGAGCTCCAGAGCTCCATAGCACCAGAGCTCCATGGCTTCAGAGCTCCATAGCTCCATACCTCCAGAGCTCCAGGGCTCCATAGCTCCATACCTCCAGAGCTCCATACCTCCAGAGCTCCAGAGCTCCATAGCACCAGAGCTCCATGGCTTCAGAGCTCCATAGCACCATAGCTCCATACCTCCAGAGCTCCAGGGCTCCATAGCTCCATACCTCCAGAGCTCCATACCTCCAGAGCTCCATACCTCCAGAGCTCCATAGCTCCATAGCACCAGAGCTCCATAGCTCCATAGCACCAGAGCTCCATAGCACCAGAGCTCCATAGCACCAGAGCTCCATAGCTCCATAGCACCAGAGCTCCATAGCTCCATAGCACCAGAGCTCCATACTTCCAGAGCTCCATAGCTCCATAGCTCCATAGCACCAGAGCTCCATAGCTCCATAGCACCAGAGCTCCATAGCTCCATAGCACCAGAGCTCCATACTTCCATAGCTCCATAGCTCCATACCTCCAGAGCTCCATAGCTCCATAGCTCCATACCTCCAGAGCTCCATAGCTCCAGAGCTCCATAGCTCCATAGCTCCATAGCACCAGAGCTCCATAGCTCCATAGCACCAGAGCTCCATACTTCCATAGCTCCAGGGCTCCATAGCTCCAGGGCTCCATACCTCCAGAGCTCCATAGCTCCATACTTCCAGAGCTCCATAGCTCCATACTTCCATAGCTCCATACTTCCATACCTCCATAGCTCCATACTTCTATAGCACCAGAGCTCCATACTTCCATAGCACCAGAGCTCCATACCTCCAGAGCTCCAGAGCTCCAGCCTGGGTGGCTGGTGGCTCCATAGCTCCATACTTCCATAGCTCTAAGTCAGAGAGTTGGCGAAAATTGCACTAAGTGCGAAAGCCCATTCATTTACAACGGCGTGTCCACAAGGCGGCGACATTTCCCCGTTACCGGTGGCTGCGCGGCGGGTGAGTGACAGAGCTTATCCGAGCGGCTGGAACTCTGCGCCGGCGTGGTCGAGCGTGAGGCCTCGGCCCTTTGGCTGCCTGGTACCTAAAACACTTCCATTGATCCAGCCACGGAGGGTGCTGGCTGGTGGCTCCATACCTCCATAGCTCCATAGCACCAGAGCTCCATAGCTCCATAGCACCAGAGCTCCATGGCTTCAGAGCTCCATAGCACCATAGCTCCATACCTCCAGAGCTCCAGGGCTCCATAGCTCCATACCTCCAGAGCTCCATACCTCCAGAGCTCCATACCTCCAGAGCTCCATAGCACCAGAGCTCCATGGCTTCAGAGCTCCATAGCACCATAGCTCCATACCTCCAGAGCTCCAGGGCTCCATAGCTCCATACCTCCAGAGCTCCATACCTCCAGAGCTCCATACCTCCAGAGCTCCATAGCACCAGAGCTCCATGGCTTCAGAGCTCCATAGCACCATAGCTCCATACCTCCAGAGCTCCAGGGCTCCATAGCTCCATACCTCCAGAGCTCCATACCTCCAGAGCTCCATACCTCCAGAGCTCCAGAGCTCCATAGCACCAGAGCTCCATGGCTTCAGAGCTCCATAGCTCCATACCTCCAGAGCTCCAGGGCTCCATAGCTCCATACCTCCAGAGCTCCATACCTCCAGAGCTCCAGAGCTCCATAGCACCAGAGCTCCATGGCTTCAGAGCTCCATAGCACCATAGCTCCATACCTCCAGAGCTCCAGGGCTCCATAGCTCCATACCTCCAGAGCTCCATACCTCCAGAGCTCCATACCTCCAGAGCTCCATAGCTCCATAGCACCAGAGCTCCATAGCTCCATAGCACCAGAGCTCCATAGCACCAGAGCTCCATAGCACCAGAGCTCCATAGCTCCATAGCACCAGAGCTCCATAGCTCCATAGCACCAGAGCTCCATACTTCCAGAGCTCCATAGCTCCATAGCTCCATAGCACCAGAGCTCCATAGCTCCATAGCACCAGAGCTCCATAGCTCCATAGCACCAGAGCTCCATACTTCCATAGCTCCATAGCTCCATACCTCCAGAGCTCCATAGCTCCATAGCTCCATACCTCCAGAGCTCCATAGCTCCAGAGCTCCATAGCTCCATAGCTCCATAGCACCAGAGCTCCATAGCTCCATAGCACCAGAGCTCCATACTTCCATAGCTCCAGGGCTCCATAGCTCCAGGGCTCCATACCTCCAGAGCTCCATAGCTCCATACTTCCAGAGCTCCATAGCTCCATACTTCCATAGCTCCATACTTCCATACCTCCATAGCTCCATACTTCCATAGCACCAGAGCTCCATACTTCCATAGCACCAGAGCTCCATACCTCCAGAGCTCCAGAGCTCCAGCCTGGGTGGCTGGTGGCTCCATAGCTCCATACTTCCATAGCTCTAAGTCAGAGAGTTGGCGAAAATTGCACTAAGTGCGAAAGCCCATTCATTTACAACGGCGTGTCCACAAGGCGGCGACATTTCCCCGTTACCGGTGGCTGCGCGGCGGGTGAGTGACAGAGCTTATCCGAGCCGCTGGAACTCTGCGCCGGCGTGGTCGAGCGTGAGGCCTCGGCCCTTTGGCTGCCTGGTACCTAAAACACTTCCATTGATCCAGCCACGGAGGGTGCTGGCTGGTGGCTCCATACCTCCATAGCTCCATAGCACCAGAGCTCCATAGCTCCATAGCACCAGAGCTCCATGGCTTCAGAGCTCCATAGCACCATAGCTCCATACCTCCAGAGCTCCAGGGCTCCATAGCTCCATACCTCCAGAGCTCCATACCTCCAGAGCTCCATACCTCCAGAGCTCCATGGCACCAGAGCTCCATGGCTTCAGAGCTCCATAGCACCATAGCTCCATACCTCCAGAGCTCCAGGGCTCCATAGCTCCATACCTCCAGAGCTCCATACCTCCAGAGCTCCATACCTCCAGAGCTCCATAGCACCAGAGCTCCATGGCTTCAGAGCTCCATAGCACCATAGCTCCATACCTCCAGAGCTCCAGGGCTCCATAGCTCCATACCTCCAGAGCTCCATACCTCCAGAGCTCCATACCTCCAGAGCTCCATAGCACCAGAGCTCCATGGCTTCAGAGCTCCATAGCACCATAGCTCCATACCTCCAGAGCTCCAGGGCTCCATAGCTCCATACCTCCAGAGCTCCATACCTCCAGAGCTCCATACCTCCAGAGCTCCAGAGCTCCATAGCACCAGAGCTCCATGGCTTCAGAGCTCCATAGCACCATAGCTCCATACCTCCAGAGCTCCAGGGCTCCATAGCTCCATACCTCCAGAGCTCCATACCTCCAGAGCTCCAGAGCTCCATAGCACCAGAGCTCCATGGCTTCAGAGCTCCATAGCACCATAGCTCCATACCTCCAGAGCTCCAGGGCTCCATAGCTCCATACCTCCAGAGCTCCATACCTCCAGAGCTCCAGAGCTCCATAGCACCAGAGCTCCATGGCTTCAGAGCCATGATCCGAAAAAGCGATTTCGGCAATAAAATTTAAAACGCGTGTAAAACATAAACCAAACGATGAAATTGGTTATTTCTTCATGTATAATGATCAACTCGATACTCCCTAGCCCCCAACAGCCTTTTTTTTCCATAACACTTTAACCAGAGTGACGGGAGAGCGGCATTTCAGAAAACGTGCTTATCTCGGCGAGAAAAAGCGATTTCGGCAATAAAATTTAAAACGCGTGTAAAACATAAACCAAACGATGAAATTGGTTATTTCTTCATGTATAATGATCAACTCGATACTCCCTAGCCCCCAACAGCCTTTTTTTTCATAACACTTTAACCAGAGTGACGGGAGAGCGGCATTTCAGAAAACGTGCTTATCTCGGCGAGAAAAAGCGATTTCGGCAATAAAATTTAAAACGCGTGTAAAACATAAACCAAACGATGAAATTGGTTATTTCTTCATGTATAATGTTCAACTCGATACTCCCTAGCCCCCAACAGCCTTTTTTTTCATAACACTTTAACCAGAGTGACGGGAGAGCGGCATTTCAGAAAACGTGCTTATCTCGGCGAGAAAAAGCGATTTCGGCAATAAAATTTAAAACGCGTGTAAAACATAAACCAAACGATGAAATTGGTTATTTCTTCATGTATAATGATCAACTCGATACTCCCTAGCCCCCAACAGCCTTTTTTTTCATAACACTTTAACCAGAGTGACGGGAGAGCGGCATTTCAGAAAACGTGCTTATCTCGGCGAGAAAAAGCGATTTCGGCAATAAAATTTAAAACGCGTGTAAAACATAAACCAAACGATGAAATTGGTTATTTCTTCATGTATAATGATCAACTCGATACTCCCTAGCCCCCAACAGCCTTTTTTTTCATAACACTTTAACCAGAGTGACGGGAGAGCGGCATTTCAGAAAACGTGCTTATCTCGGCGAGAAAAAGCGATTTCGGCAATAAAATTTAAAACGCGTGTAAAACATAAACCAAACGATGAAATTGGTTATTTCTTCATGTATAATGATCAACTCGATACTCCCTAGCCCCCAACAGCCTTTTTTTTCATAACACTTTAACCAGAGTGACGGGAGAGCGGCATTTCAGAAAACGTGCTTATCTCGGCGAGAAAAAGCGATTTCGGCAATAAAATTTAAAACGCGTGTAAAACATAAACCAAACGATAAAATTGGTTATTTCTTCATGTATAATGATCAACTCGATACTCCCTAGCCCCCAACAGCCTTTTTTTTCATAACACTTTAACCAGAGTGACGGGAGAGCGGCATTTCAGAAAACGTGCTTATCTCGGCGAGAAAAAGCGATTTCGGCAATAAAATTTAAAACGCGTGTAAAACATAAACCAAACGATGAAATTGGTTATTTCTTCATGTATAATGATCAACTCGATACTCCCTAGCCCCCAACAGCTTTTTTTTTCATAACACTTTAACCAGAGTGACGGGAGAGCGGCATTTCAGAAAACGTGCTTATCTCGGGGAGAAAAAGCGATTTCGGCAATAAAATTTAAAACGCGTGTAAAACATAAACCAAACGATGAAATTGGTTATTTCTTCATGTATAATGATCAACTCGATACTCCCTAGCCCCCAACAGCCTTTTTTTTCATAACACTTTAACCAGAGTGACGGGAGAGCGGCATTTCAGAAAACGTGCTTATCTCGGCGAGAAAAAGCGATTTCGGCAATAAAATTTAAAACGCGTGTAAAACATAAACCAAACGATGAAATTGGTTATTTCTTCATGTATAATGATCAACTCGATACTCCCTAGCCCCCAACAGCCTTTTTTTTCATAAAACTTTAACCAGAGTGACGGGAGAGCGGCATTTCAGAAAACGTGCTTATCTCGGCGAGAAAAAGCGATTTCGGCAATAAAATTTAAAACGCGTGTAAAACATAAACCAAACGATGAAATTGGTTATTTCTTCATGTATAATGATCAACTCGATACTCCCTAGCCCCCAACAGCCTTTTTTTTCATAACACTTTAACCAGAGTGACGGGAGAGCGGCATTTCAGAAAACGTGCTTATCTCGGCGAGAAAAAGCGATTTCGGCAATAAAATTTAAAACGCGTGTAAAACATAAACCAAACGATGAAATTGGTTATTTCTTCATGTATAATGATCAACTCGATACTCCCTAGCCCCCAACAGCCTTTTTTTTCATAACACTTTAACCAGAGTGACGGGAGAGCGGCATTTCAGAAAACGTGCTTATCTCGGCGAGAAAAAGCGATTTCGGCAATAAAATTTAAAACGCGTGTAAAACATAAACCAAACGATGAAATTGGTTATTTCTTCATGTATAATGATCAACTCGAGACTCCCTAGCCCCCAACAGCCTTTTTTTTCATAACACTTTAACCAGAGTGACGGGAGAGCGGCATTTCAGAAAAGGTGCTTATCTCGGCGAGAAAAAGCGATTTCGGCAATAAAATTTAAAACGCGTGTAAAACATAAACCAAACGATGAAATTGGTTATTTCTTCATGTATAATGATCAACTCGATACTCCCTAGCCCCCAACAGCCTTTTTTTTCATAACACTTTAACCAGAGTGACGGGAGAGCGGCATTTCAGAAAACGTGCTTATCTCGGCGAGAAAAAGCAATTTCGGCAATAAAATTTAAAACGCGTGTAAAACATAAACCAAACGATGAAATTGGTTATTTCTTCATGTATAATGATCAACTCGATACTCCCTAGCCCCCAACAGCCTTTTTTTTCATAACACTTTAACCAGAGTGACGGGAGAGCGGCATTTCAGAAAACGTGCTTATCTCGGCGAGAAAAAGCGATTTCGGCAATAAAATTTAAAACGCGTGTAAAACATAAACCAAACGATGAAATTGGTTATTTCTTCATGTATAATGATCAACTCGATACTCCCTAGCCCCCAACAGCCTTTTTTTTCATAACACTTTAACCAGAGTGACGGGAGAGCGGCATTTCAGAAAACGTGCTTATCTCGGCGAGAAAAAGCGATTTCGGCAATAAAATTTAAAACGCGTGTAAAACATAAACCAAACGATGAAATTGGTTATTTCTTCATGTATAATGATCAACTCGATACTCCCTAGCCCCCAACAGCCTTTTTTTTCATAACACTTTAACCAGAGTGACGGGAGAGCGGCATTTCAGAAAACGTGCTTATCTCGGCGAGAAAAAGCGATTTCGGCAATAAAATTTAAAACGCGTGTAAAACATAAACCAAACGATGAAATTGGTTATTTCTTCATGTATAATGATCAACTCGATACTCCCTAGCCCCCAAAAGCCTTTTTTTTCATAACACTTTAACCAGAGTGACGGGAGAGCGGCATTTCAGAAAACGTGCTTATCTCGGCGAGAAAAAGCGATTTCGGCAATAAAATTTAAAACGCGTGTAAAACATAAACCAAACGATGAAATTGGTTATTTCTTCATGTATAATGATCAACTCGATACTCCCTAGCCCCCAACAGCCTTTTTTTTCATAACACTTTAACCAGAGTGACGGGAGAGCGGCATTTCAGAAAACGTGCTTATCTCGGCGAGAAAAAGCGATTTCGGCAATAAAATTTAAAACGCGTGTAAAACATAAACCAAACGATGAAATTGGTTATTTCTTCATGTATAATGATCAACTCGATACTCCCTAGCCCCCAACAGCCTTTTTTTTCATAACACTTTAACCAGAGTGACGGGAGAGCGGCATTTCAGAAAACGTGCTTATCTCGGCGAGAAAAAGCGATTTCGGCAATAAAATTTAAAACGCGTGTAAAACATAAACCAAACGATGAAATTGGTTATTTCTTCATGTATAATGATCAACTCGATACTCCCTAGCCCCCAACAGCCTTTTTTTTCATAACACTTTAACCAGAGTGACGGGAGAGCGGCATTTCAGAAAACGTGCTTATCTCGGCGAGAAAAAGCGATTTCGGCAATAAAATTTAAAACGCGTGTAAAACATAAACCAAACGATGAAATTGGTTATTTCTTCATGTATAATGGTCAACTCGATACTCCCTAGCCCCCAACAGCCTTTTTTTTCATAACACTTTAACCAGAGTGACGGGAGAGCGGCATTTCAGAAAACGTGCTTATCTCGGCGAGAAAAAGCGATTTCGGCAATAAAATTTAAAACGCGTGTAAAACATAAACCAAACGATGAAATTGGTTATTTCTTCATGTATAATGATCAACTCGATACTCCCTAGCCCCCAACAGCCTTTTTTTTCATAACACTTTAACCAGAGTGACGGGAGAGCGGCATTTCAGAAAACGTGCTTATCTCGGCGAGAAAAAGCGATTTCGGCAATAAAATTTAAAACGCGTGTAAAACATAAACCAAACGATGAAATTGGTTATTTCTTCATGTATAATGATCAACTCGATACTCCCTAGCCCCCAACAGCCTTTTTTTTCATAACACTTTAACCAGAGTGACGGGAGAGCGGCATTTCAGAAAACGTGCTTATCTCGGCGAGAAAAAGCGATTTCGGCAATAAAATTTAAAACGCGTGTAAAACATAAACCAAACGATGAAATTGGTTATTTCTTCATGTATAATGATCAACTCGATACTCCCTAGCCCCCAACAGCCTTTTTTTTCATAACAGCTTTAACCAGAGTGACGGGAGAGCGGCATTTCAGAAAACGTGCTTATCTCGGCGAGAAAAAGCGATTTCGGCAATAAAATTTAAAACGCGTGTAAAACATAAACCAAACGATGAAATTGGTTATTTCTTCATGTATAATGATCAACTCGATACTCCCTAGCCCCCAACAGCCTTTTTTTTCATAACACTTTAACCAGAGTGACGGGAGAGCGGCATTTCAGAAAACGTGCTTATCTCGGCGAGAAAAAGCGATTTCGGCAATAAAATTTAAAACGCGTGTAAAACATAAACCAAACGATGAAATTGGTTATTTCTTCATGTATAATGATCAACTCGATACTCCCTAGCCCCCAACAGCCTTTTTTTTCATAACACTTTAACCAGAGTGACGGGAGAGCGGCATTTCAGAAAACGTGCTTATCTCGGCGAGAAAAAGCGATTTCGGCAATAAAATTTAAAACGCGTGTAAAACATAAACCAAACGATGAAATTGGTTATTTCTTCATGTATAATGATCAACTCGATACTCCCCTAGCCCCCAACAGCCTTTTTTTTCATAACACTTTAACCAGAGTGACGGGAGAGCGGCATTTCAGAAAACGTGCTTATCTCGGCGAGAAAAAGCGATTTCGGCAATAAAATTTAAAACGCGTGTAAAACATAAACCAAACGATGAAATTGGTTATTTCTTCATGTATAATGATCAACTCGATACTCCCTAGCCCCCAACAGCCTTTTTTTTCATAACACTTTAACCAGAGTGACGGGAGAGCGGCATTTCAGAAAACGTGCTTATCTCGGCGAGAAAAAGCGATTTCGGCAATAAAATTTAAAACGCGTGTAAAACATAAACCAAACGATGAAATTGGTTATTTCTTCATGTATAATGATCAACTCGATACTCCCTAGCCCCCAACAGCCTTTTTTTTCATAACACTTTAACCAGAGTGACGGGAGAGCGGCATTTCAGAAAACGTGCTTATCTCGGCGAGAAAAAGCGATTTCGGCAATAAAATTTAAAACGCGTGTAAAAACATAAACCAAAACGATGAAATTGGTTATTTTCTTCATGTATAATGATCAACTCGATACTCCCTAGCCCCCAACAGCCTTTTTTTTCATAACACTTTAACCAGAGTGACGGGAGAGCGGCATTTCAGAAAACGTGCTTATCTCGGCGAGAAAAAGCGATTTCGGCAATAAAATTTAAAACGCGTGTAAAACATAAACCAAACGATGAAATTGGTTATTTCTTCATGTATAATGATCAACTCGATACTCCCTAGCCCCCAACAGCCTTTTTTTTCATAACACTTTAACCAGAGTGACGGGGAGAGCGGCATTTCAGAAACGTGCTTATCTCGGCGAGAAAAAGCGATTTCGGCAATAAAATTTAAAACGCGTGTAAAACATAAACCAAACGATGAAATTGGTTATTTCTTCATGTATAATGATCAACTCGATACTCCCTAGCCCCCAACAGCCTTTTTTTTTCATAACACTTTAACCAGAGTGACGGGAGAGCGGCATTTCAGAAAAGGTGCTTATCTCGGCGAGAAAAAAGCGATTTCGGCAATAAAATTTAAAACGCGTGTAAAACATAAACCAAACGATGAAATTGGTTATTTCTTCATGTATAATGATCAACTCAGATACTCCCTAGCCCCCAACAGCCTTTTTTTCATAACACTTTAACCAGAGTGACGGGAGAGCGGCATTTCAGAAAACGTGCTTATCTCGGCGAGAAAAAGCGATTTCGGCAATAAAATTTAAAACGCGTGTAAAACATAAACCAAACGATGAAAATTGGTTATTTCTTCATGTATAATGATCAACTCGATACTCCCTAGCCCCAACAGCCTTTTTTTTCATAACACTTTAACCAGAGTGACGGGAGAGCGGCATTTCAGAAAACGTGCTTATCTCGGCGAGAAAAAGCGATTTCGGCAATAAAATTTAAAACGCGTGTAAAACATAAAACCAAACGATGAAATTGGTTATTTCTTCATGTATAATGATCAACTCGATACTCCCTAGCCCCCAACAGCCTTTTTTTTCATAACACTTTAACCAGAGTGACGGGAGAGCGGCATTTCAGAAAACGTGCTTATCTCGGCGAGAAAAAGCGATTTCGGCAATAAAATTTAAAACGCGTGTAAAACATAAACCAAACGATGAAATTGGTTATTTCTTCATGTATAATGATCAACTCGATACTCCCTAGCCCCCAACAGCCTTTTTTTTCATAACACTTTAACCAGAGTGACGGGAGAGCGGCATTTCAGAAAACGTGCTTATCTCGGCGAGAAAAAGCGATTTCGGCAATAAAATTTAAAACGCGTGTAAAACATAAACCAAACGATGAAATTGGTTATTTCTTCATGTATAATGATCAACTCGATACTCCCTAGCCCCAACAGCCTTTTTTTTCATAACACTTTAACCCAGAGTGACGGGAGAGCGGCATTTCAGAAAACGTGCTTATCTCGGCGAGAAAAAGAGCGATTTCGGCAATAAAATTTACAAACGCGTGTAAAACATAAACCAAACGATGAAATTGGTTATTTCTTCATGTATAATGATCAACTCGATACTCCCTAGCCCCCAACAGCCTTTTTTTTCATAACACTTTAACCAGAGTGACGGGAGAGCGGCATTTCAGAAAACGTGCTTATCTCGGCGAGAAAAAGCGATTTCGGCAATACAATTTAAAACGCGTGTAAAACATAAACCAAACGATGAAATTGGTTATTTCTTCATGTATAATGATCAACTCGATACTCCCTAGCCCCCAACAGCCTTTTTTTTCATAACACTTTAACCAGAGTGACGGGAGAGCGGCATTTCAGAAAACGTGCTTATCTCGGCGAGAAAAAGCGATTTCGGCAATAAAATTTAAAACGCGTGTAAAACATAAACCAAACGATGAAATTGGTTATTTCTTCATGTATAATGATCAACTCGATACTCCCTAGCCCCCAACAGCCCTTTTTTTTCATAACACTTTAACCAGAGTGACGGGAGAGCGGCATTTCAGAAAACGTGCTTATCTCGGCGAGAAAAAGCGATTTCGGCAATAAAATTTAAAACGCGTGTAAAACATAAACCAAACGATGAAATTGGTTATTTCTTCATGTATAATGATCAACTCGATACTCCCTAGCCCCCAACAGCCTTTTTTTTCATAACACTTTAACCAGAGTGACGGGAGAGCGGCATTTCAGAAAACGTGCTTATCTCGGCGAGAAAAAGCGATTTCGGCAATAAAATTTAAAACGCGTGTAAAGACATAAACCAAACGATGAAATTGGTTATTTCTTCATGTATAATGATCAACTCGATACTCCCTAGCCCCCAACAGCCTTTTTTTTCATAACACTTTAACCAGTGTGACGGGAGAGCGGCATTTCAGAAAACGTGCTTATCTCGGCGAGAAAAAGCGATTTCGGCAATAAAATTTAAAACGCGTGTAAAGCATAAACCAAACGATGAAATTGGTTATTTCTTCATGTATAATGATCAACTCGATACTCCCTAGCCCCAACAGCCTTTTTTTTCATAACACTTTAACCAGAGTGACGGGAGAGCGGCATTTCAGAAAACGTGCTTATCTCGGCGAGAAAAAGCGATTTCGGCAATAAAATTTAAAACGCGTGTAAAACATAAACCAAACGATGAAATTGGTTATTTCTTCATGTATAATGTTCAACTCGATACTCCCTAGCCCCAACAGCCTTTTTTTCATAACACTTTAACCAGAGTGACGGGAGAGCGGCATTTCAGAAAACGTGCTTATCTCGGCGAGAAAAAGCGATTTCGGCAATAAAATTTAAAACGCGTGTAAAACATAAACCAAACGATGAAATTGGTTATTTCTTCATGTATAATGTTCAACTCGATACTCCCTAGCCCCCAACAGCCTTTTTTTTCATAACACTTTAACCAGAGTGACGGGAGAGCGGCATTTCAGAAAACGTGCTTATCTCGGCGAGAAAAAGCGATTTCGGCAATAAAATTTAAAACGCGTGTAAAACATAAACCAAACGATGAAATTGGTTATTTCTTCATGTATAATGATCAACTCGATACTCCCTAGCCCCCAACAGCCTTTTTTTTCATAACACTTTAACCAGAGTGACGGGAGAGCGGCATTTCAGAAAACGTGCTTATCTCGGCGAGAAAAAGCGATTTCGGCAATAAAATTTAAAACGCGTGTAAAACATAAACCAAACGATGAAATTGGTTATTTCTTCATGTATAATGATCAACTCGATACTCCCCTAGCCCCCAACAGCCTTTTTTTTCATAACACTTTAACCAGAGTGACGGGAGAGCGGCATTTCAGAAAACGTGCTTATCTCGGCGAGAAAAAGCGATTTCGGCAATAAAATTTAAAACGCGTGTAAAACATAACCAAACGATGAAATTGGTTATTTCTTCATGTATAATGATCAACTCGATACTCCCTAGCCCCCAAGCAGCCTTTTTTTTCATAACACTTTAACCAGAGTGACGGGAGAGCGGCATTTCAGAAAACGTGCTTATCTCGGCGAGAAAAAGCGATTTCGGCAATAAAATTTAAAACGCGTGTAAAACATAAACCAAACGATGAAATTGGTTATTTCTTCATGTATAATGATCAACTCGATACTCCCTAGCCCCCAACAGCCTTTTTTTCATAACACTTTAACCAGAGTGACGGGAGAGCGGCATTTCAGAAAACGTGCTTATCTCGGCGAGAAAAAGCGATTTCGGCAATAAAATTTAAAACGCGTGTAAAACATAAACCAAACGATGAAATTGGTTATTTCTTCATTGTATAATGATCAACTCGATACTCCCTAGCCCCCAAACAGCCTTTTTTTTCATAACACTTTAACCAGAGTGACGGGAGAGCGGCATTTCAGAAAACGTGCTTATCTCGGCGAGAAAAAGCGATTTCGGCAATAAAATTTAAAACGCGTGTAAAACATAAACCAAACGATGAAATTGGTTATTTCTTCATGTATAATGATCAACTCGATACTCCCTAGCCCCCAACAGCCTTTTTTTTCATAACACTTTTAACCAGAGTGACGGTGAGAGCGGCATTTCAGAAAACGTGCTTATCTCGGCGAGAAAAGCGATTTCGGCAATAAAATTTAAAACGCGTGTAAAACATAAACCAAACGATGAAATTGGTTATTTCTTCATGTATAATGATCAACTCGATACTCCCCTAGCCCCCAACAGCCTTTTTTTTTCATAACACTTTAACCAGAGTGACGGGAGAGCGGCATTTCAGAAAACGTGCTTATCTCGGCGAGAAAAAAGCGATTTCGCAATAAAATTTAAAACGCGTGTAAAACATAAACCAAACGATGAAATTGGTTATTTCTTCATGTATAATGATCAACTCGATACTCCTAGCCCCCAACAGCCTTTTTTTTCATAACACTTTAACCAGAGTGACGGGAGAGCGGCATTTCAGAAAACGTGCTTATCTCGGCGAGAAAAAGCGATTTCGGCAATAAAATTTAAAACGCGTGTAAAACATAAACCAAACGATGAAATTGGTTATTTCTTCATGTATAATGATCAACTCGATACTCCCTAGCCCCCAACAGCCTTTTTTTTCATAACACTTTAACCAGAGTGACGGGAGAGCGGCATTTCAGAAAACGTGCTTATCTCGGCGAGAAAAAGCGATTTCGGCAATAAAATTTAAAACGCGTGTAAAACATAAACCAAACGATGAAATTGGTTATTTCTTCATGTATAATGATCAACTCGATACTCCCTAGCCCCCAACAGCCTTTTTTTTCATAACACTTTAACCAGAGTGACGGGAGAGCGGCATTTCAGAAAACGTGCTTATCTCGGCGAGAAAAAGCGATTTCGGCAATAAAATTTAAAACGCGTGTAAAACATAAACCAAACGATGAAATTGGTTATTTCTTCATGTATAATGATCAACTCGATACTCCCTAGCCCCCAACAGCCTTTTTTTTCATAACACTTTAACCAGAGTGACGGGAGAGCGGCATTTCAGAAAACGTGCTTATCTCGGCGAGAAAAAGCGATTTCGGCAATAAAATTTAAAACGCGTGTAAAACATAAACCAAACGATGAAATTGGTTATTTCTTCATGTATAATGATCAACTCGATACTCCCTTAGCCCCCAACAGCCTTTTTTTTCATAACACTTTAACCAGAGTGACGGGAGAGCGGCATTTCAGAAAACGTGCTTATCTCGGCGAGAAAAAGCGATTTCGGCAATAAAATTTAAAACGCGTGTAAAACATAAACCAAAACGATGAAATTGGTTATTTCTTCATGTATAATGATCAACTCGATACTCCCTAGCCCCCAACAGCCTTTTTTTTCATAACACTTTAACCAGAGTGACGGGAGAGCGGCATTTCAGAAAACGTGCTTATCTCGGCGAGAAAAGCGATTTCGGCAATAAAATTTAAAACGCGTGTAAAACATAAACCAAACGATGAAATTGGTTATTTTCTTCATGTATAATGATCCTCCCTAGCCCCCAACAGCCTTTTTTTTCATAACACTTTAACCAGAGTGACGGGAGAGCGGCATTTCAGAAAACGTGCTTATCTCGGCGAGAAAAAGCGATTTCGGCAATAAAATTTAAAACGCGTGTAAAACATAAACCAAACGATGAAATTGGTTATTTCTTCATGTATAATGATCAACTCGATACTCCCTAGCCCCCAACAGCCTTTTTTTTCATAACACTTTAACCAGAGTGACGGGAGAGCGGCATTTCAGAAAACGTGCTTATCTCGGCGAGAAAAAGCGATTTCGGCAATAAAATTTAAAACGCGTGTAAAACATAAACCAAACGATGAAATTGGTTATTTCTTCATGTATAATGATCAACTCGATACTCCCTAGCCCCCAACAGCCTTTTTTTTCATAACACTTTAACCAGAGTGACGGGAGAGCGGCATTTCAGAAAACGTGCTTATCTCGGCGAGAAAAAGCGATTTCGGCAATAAAATTTAAAACGCGTGTAAAACATAAACCAAACGATGAAATTGGTTATTTCTTCATGTATAATGATCAACTCGATACTCCCTAGCCCCCAACAGCCTTTTTTTTCATAACACTTTAACCAGAGTGACGGGAGAGCGGCATTTCAGAAAACGTGCTTATCTCGGCGAGAAAAAGCGATTTCGGCAATAAAATTTAAAACGCGTGTAAAACATAAACCAAACGATGAAATTGGTTATTTCTTCATGTATAATGATCAACTCGATACTCCCTAGCCCCCAACAGCCTTTTTTTTCATAACACTTTAACCAGAGTGACGGGAGAGCGGCATTTCAGAAAACGTGCTTATCTCGGCGAGAAAAAGCGATTTCGGCAATAAAATTTAAAACGCGTGTAAAACATAAACCAAACGATGAAATTGGTTATTTCTTCATGTATAATGATCAACTCGATACTCCCTAGCCCCCAACAGCCTTTTTTTTCATAACACTTTAACCAGAGTGACGGGAGAGCGGCATTTCAGAAAACGTGCTTATCTCGGCGAGAAAAAGCGATTTCGGCAATAAAATTTAAAACGCGTGTAAAACATAAACCAAACGATGAAATTGGTTATTTCTTCATGTATAATGATCAACTCGATACTCCCTAGCCCCCAACAGCCTTTTTTTTCATAACACTTTAACCAGAGTGACGGGAGAGCGGCATTTCAGAAAACGTGCTTATCTCGGCGAGAAAAAGCGATTTCGGCAATAAAATTTAAAACGCGTGTAAAACATAAACCAAACGATGAAATTGGTTATTTCTTCATGTATAATGATCAACTCGATACTCCCTAGCCCCCAACAGCCTTTTTTTTCATAACACTTTAACCAGAGTGACGGGAGAGCGGCATTTCAGAAAACGTGCTTATCTCGGCGAGAAAAAGCGATTTCGGCAATAAAATTTAAAACGCGTGTAAAACATAAACCAAACGATGAAATTGGTTATTTCTTCATGTATAATGATCAACTCGATACTCCCTAGCCCCCAACAGCCTTTTTTTTCATAACACTTTAACCAGAGTGACGGGAGAGCGGCATTTCAGAAAACGTGCTTATCTCGGCGAGAAAAAGCGATTTCGGCAATAAAATTTAAAACGCGTGTAAAACATAAACCAAACGATGAAATTGGTTATTTCTTCATGTATAATGATCAACTCGATACTCCCTAGCCCCCAACAGCCTTTTTTTTCATAACACTTTAACCAGAGTGACGGGAGAGCGGCATTTCAGAAAACGTGCTTATCTCGGCGAGAAAAAGCGATTTCGGCAATAAAATTTAAAACGCGTGTAAAACATAAACCAAACGATGAAATTGGTTATTTCTTCATGTATAATGATCAACTCGATACTCCCTAGCCCCCAACAGCCTTTTTTTTCATAACACTTTAACCAGAGTGACGGGAGAGCGGCATTTCAGAAAACGTGCTTATCTCGGCGAGAAAAAGCGATTTCGGCAATAAAATTTAAAACGCGTGTAAAACATAAACCAAACGATGAAATTGGTTATTTCTTCATGTATAATGATCAACTCGATACTCCCTAGCCCCCAACAGCCTTTTTTTTCATAACACTTTAACCAGAGTGACGGGAGAGCGGCATTTCAGAAAACGTGCTTATCTCGGCGAGAAAAAGCGATTTCGGCAATAAAATTTAAAACGCGTGTAAAACATAAACCAAACGATGAAATTGGTTATTTCTTCATGTATAATGATCAACTCGATACTCCCTAGCCCCCAACAGCCTTTTTTTTCATAACACTTTAACCAGAGTGACGGGAGAGCGGCATTTCAGAAAACGTGCTTATCTCGGCGAGAAAAAGCGATTTCGGCAATAAAATTTAAAACGCGTGTAAAACATAAACCAAACGATGAAATTGGTTATTTCTTCATGTATAATGATCAACTCGATACTCCCTAGCCCCCAACAGCCTTTTTTTTCATAACACTTTAACCAGAGTGACGGGAGAGCGGCATTTCAGAAAACGTGCTTATCTCGGCGAGAAAAAGCGATTTCGGCAATAAAATTTAAAACGCGTGTAAAACATAAACCAAACGATGAAATTGGTTATTTCTTCATGTATAATGATCAACTCGATACTCCCTAGCCCCCAACAGCCTTTTTTTTCATAACACTTTAACCAGAGTGACGGGAGAGCGGCATTTCAGAAAACGTGCTTATCTCGGCGAGAAAAAGCGATTTCGGCAATAAAATTTAAAACGCGTGTAAAACATAAACCAAACGATGAAATTGGTTATTTCTTCATGTATAATGATCAACTCGATACTCCCTAGCCCCCAACAGCCTTTTTTTTCATAACACTTTAACCAGAGTGACGGGAGAGCGGCATTTCAGAAAACGTGCTTATCTCGGCGAGAAAAAGCGATTTCGGCAATAAAATTTAAAACGCGTGTAAAACATAAACCAAACGATGAAATTGGTTATTTCTTCATGTATAATGATCAACTCGATACTCCCTAGCCCCCAACAGCCTTTTTTTTCATAACACTTTAACCAGAGTGACGGGAGAGCGGCATTTCAGAAAACGTGCTTATCTCGGCGAGAAAAAGCGATTTCGGCAATAAAATTTAAAACGCGTGTAAAACATAAACCAAACGATGAAATTGGTTATTTCTTCATGTATAATGATCAACTCGATACTCCCTAGCCCCCAACAGCCTTTTTTTTCATAACACTTTAACCAGAGTGACGGGAGAGCGGCATTTCAGAAAACGTGCTTATCTCGGCGAGAAAAAGCGATTTCGGCAATAAAATTTAAAACGCGTGTAAAACATAAACCAAACGATGAAATTGGTTATTTCTTCATGTATAATGATCAACTCGATACTCCCTAGCCCCCAACAGCCTTTTTTTTCATAACACTTTAACCAGAGTGACGGGAGAGCGGCATTTCAGAAAACGTGCTTATCTCGGCGAGAAAAAGCGATTTCGGCAATAAAATTTAAAACGCGTGTAAAACATAAACCAAACGATGAAATTGGTTATTTCTTCATGTATAATGATCAACTCGATACTCCCTAGCCCCCAACAGCCTTTTTTTTCATAACACTTTAACCAGAGTGACGGGAGAGCGGCATTTCAGAAAACGTGCTTATCTCGGCGAGAAAAAGCGATTTCGGCAATAAAATTTAAAACGCGTGTAAAACATAAACCAAACGATGAAATTGGTTATTTCTTCATGTATAATGATCAACTCGATACTCCCTAGCCCCCAACAGCCTTTTTTTTCATAACACTTTAACCAGAGTGACGGGAGAGCGGCATTTCAGAAAACGTGCTTATCTCGGCGAGAAAAAGCGATTTCGGCAATAAAATTTAAAACGCGTGTAAAACATAAACCAAACGATGAAATTGGTTATTTCTTCATGTATAATGATCAACTCGATACTCCCTAGCCCCCAACAGCCTTTTTTTTCATAACACTTTAACCAGAGTGACGGGAGAGCGGCATTTCAGAAAACGTGCTTATCTCGGCGAGAAAAAGCGATTTCGGCAATAAAATTTAAAACGCGTGTAAAACATAAACCAAACGATGAAATTGGTTATTTCTTCATGTATAATGATCAACTCGATACTCCCTAGCCCCCAACAGCCTTTTTTTTCATAACACTTTAACCAGAGTGACGGGAGAGCGGCATTTCAGAAAACGTGCTTATCTCGGCGAGAAAAAGCGATTTCGGCAATAAAATTTAAAACGCGTGTAAAACATAAACCAAACGATGAAATTGGTTATTTCTTCATGTATAATGATCAACTCGATACTCCCTAGCCCCCAACAGCCTTTTTTTTCATAACACTTTAACCAGAGTGACGGGAGAGCGGCATTTCAGAAAACGTGCTTATCTCGGCGAGAAAAAGCGATTTCGGCAATAAAATTTAAAACGCGTGTAAAACATAAACCAAACGATGAAATTGGTTATTTCTTCATGTATAATGATCAACTCGATACTCCCTAGCCCCCAACAGCCTTTTTTTTCATAACACTTTAACCAGAGTGACGGGAGAGCGGCATTTCAGAAAACGTGCTTATCTCGGCGAGAAAAAGCGATTTCGGCAATAAAATTTAAAACGCGTGTAAAACATAAACCAAACGATGAAATTGGTTATTTCTTCATGTATAATGATCAACTCGATACTCCCTAGCCCCCAACAGCCTTTTTTTTCATAACACTTTAACCAGAGTGACGGGAGAGCGGCATTTCAGAAAACGTGCTTATCTCGGCGAGAAAAAGCGATTTCGGCAATAAAATTTAAAACGCGTGTAAAACATAAACCAAACGATGAAATTGGTTATTTCTTCATGTATAATGATCAACTCGATACTCCCTAGCCCCCAACAGCCTTTTTTTTCATAACACTTTAACCAGAGTGACGGGAGAGCGGCATTTCAGAAAACGTGCTTATCTCGGCGAGAAAAAGCGATTTCGGCAATAAAATTTAAAACGCGTGTAAAACATAAACCAAACGATGAAATTGGTTATTTCTTCATGTATAATGATCAACTCGATACTCCCTAGCCCCCAACAGCCTTTTTTTTCATAACACTTTAACCAGAGTGACGGGAGAGCGGCATTTCAGAAAACGTGCTTATCTCGGCGAGAAAAAGCGATTTCGGCAATAAAATTTAAAACGCGTGTAAAACATAAACCAAACGATGAAATTGGTTATTTCTTCATGTATAATGATCAACTCGATACTCCCTAGCCCCCAACAGCCTTTTTTTTCATAACACTTTAACCAGAGTGACGGGAGAGCGGCATTTCAGAAAACGTGCTTATCTCGGCGAGAAAAAGCGATTTCGGCAATAAAATTTAAAACGCGTGTAAAACATAAACCAAACGATGAAATTGGTTATTTCTTCATGTATAATGATCAACTCGATACTCCCTAGCCCCCAACAGCCTTTTTTTTCATAACACTTTAACCAGAGTGACGGGAGAGCGGCATTTCAGAAAACGTGCTTATCTCGGCGAGAAAAAGCGATTTCGGCAATAAAATTTAAAACGCGTGTAAAACATAAACCAAACGATGAAATTGGTTATTTCTTCATGTATAATGATCAACTCGATACTCCCTAGCCCCCAACAGCCTTTTTTTTCATAACACTTTAACCAGAGTGACGGGAGAGCGGCATTTCAGAAAACGTGCTTATCTCGGCGAGAAAAAGCGATTTCGGCAATAAAATTTAAAACGCGTGTAAAACATAAACCAAACGATGAAATTGGTTATTTCTTCATGTATAATGATCAACTCGATACTCCCTAGCCCCCAACAGCCTTTTTTTTCATAACACTTTAACCAGAGTGACGGGAGAGCGGCATTTCAGAAAACGTGCTTATCTCGGCGAGAAAAAGCGATTTCGGCAATAAAATTTAAAACGCGTGTAAAACATAAACCAAACGATGAAATTGGTTATTTCTTCATGTATAATGATCAACTCGATACTCCCTAGCCCCCAACAGCCTTTTTTTTCATAACACTTTAACCAGAGTGACGGGAGAGCGGCATTTCAGAAAACGTGCTTATCTCGGCGAGAAAAAGCGATTTCGGCAATAAAATTTAAAACGCGTGTAAAACATAAACCAAACGATGAAATTGGTTATTTCTTCATGTATAATGATCAACTCGATACTCCCTAGCCCCCAACAGCCTTTTTTTTCATAACACTTTAACCAGAGTGACGGGAGAGCGGCATTTCAGAAAACGTGCTTATCTCGGCGAGAAAAAGCGATTTCGGCAATAAAATTTAAAACGCGTGTAAAACATAAACCAAACGATGAAATTGGTTATTTCTTCATGTATAATGATCAACTCGATACTCCCTAGCCCCCAACAGCCTTTTTTTTCATAACACTTTAACCAGAGTGACGGGAGAGCGGCATTTCAGAAAACGTGCTTATCTCGGCGAGAAAAAGCGATTTCGGCAATAAAATTTAAAACGCGTGTAAAACATAAACCAAACGATGAAATTGGTTATTTCTTCATGTATAATGATCAACTCGATACTCCCTAGCCCCCAACAGCCTTTTTTTTCATAACACTTTAACCAGAGTGACGGGAGAGCGGCATTTCAGAAAACGTGCTTATCTCGGCGAGAAAAAGCGATTTCGGCAATAAAATTTAAAACGCGTGTAAAACATAAACCAAACGATGAAATTGGTTATTTCTTCATGTATAATGATCAACTCGATACTCCCTAGCCCCCAACAGCCTTTTTTTTCATAACACTTTAACCAGAGTGACGGGAGAGCGGCATTTCAGAAAACGTGCTTATCTCGGCGAGAAAAAGCGATTTCGGCAATAAAATTTAAAACGCGTGTAAAACATAAACCAAACGATGAAATTGGTTATTTCTTCATGTATAATGATCAACTCGATACTCCCTAGCCCCCAACAGCCTTTTTTTTCATAACACTTTAACCAGAGTGACGGGAGAGCGGCATTTCAGAAAACGTGCTTATCTCGGCGAGAAAAAGCGATTTCGGCAATAAAATTTAAAACGCGTGTAAAACATAAACCAAACGATGAAATTGGTTATTTCTTCATGTATAATGATCAACTCGATACTCCCTAGCCCCCAACAGCCTTTTTTTTCATAACACTTTAACCAGAGTGACGGGAGAGCGGCATTTCAGAAAACGTGCTTATCTCGGCGAGAAAAAGCGATTTCGGCAATAAAATTTAAAACGCGTGTAAAACATAAACCAAACGATGAAATTGGTTATTTCTTCATGTATAATGATCAACTCGATACTCCCTAGCCCCCAACAGCCTTTTTTTTCATAACACTTTAACCAGAGTGACGGGAGAGCGGCATTTCAGAAAACGTGCTTATCTCGGCGAGAAAAAGCGATTTCGGCAATAAAATTTAAAACGCGTGTAAAACATAAACCAAACGATGAAATTGGTTATTTCTTCATGTATAATGATCAACTCGATACTCCCTAGCCCCCAACAGCCTTTTTTTTCATAACACTTTAACCAGAGTGACGGGAGAGCGGCATTTCAGAAAACGTGCTTATCTCGGCGAGAAAAAGCGATTTCGGCAATAAAATTTAAAACGCGTGTAAAACATAAACCAAACGATGAAATTGGTTATTTCTTCATGTATAATGATCAACTCGATACTCCCTAGCCCCCAACAGCCTTTTTTTTCATAACACTTTAACCAGAGTGACGGGAGAGCGGCATTTCAGAAAACGTGCTTATCTCGGCGAGAAAAAGCGATTTCGGCAATAAAATTTAAAACGCGTGTAAAACATAAACCAAACGATGAAATTGGTTATTTCTTCATGTATAATGATCAACTCGATACTCCCTAGCCCCCAACAGCCTTTTTTTTCATAACACTTTAACCAGAGTGACGGGAGAGCGGCATTTCAGAAAACGTGCTTATCTCGGCGAGAAAAAGCGATTTCGGCAATAAAATTTAAAACGCGTGTAAAACATAAACCAAACGATGAAATTGGTTATTTCTTCATGTATAATGATCAACTCGATACTCCCTAGCCCCCAACAGCCTTTTTTTTCATAACACTTTAACCAGAGTGACGGGAGAGCGGCATTTCAGAAAACGTGCTTATCTCGGCGAGAAAAAGCGATTTCGGCAATAAAATTTAAAACGCGTGTAAAACATAAACCAAACGATGAAATTGGTTATTTCTTCATGTATAATGATCAACTCGATACTCCCTAGCCCCCAACAGCCTTTTTTTTCATAACACTTTAACCAGAGTGACGGGAGAGCGGCATTTCAGAAAACGTGCTTATCTCGGCGAGAAAAAGCCATTTCGGCAATAAAATTTAAAACGCGTGTAAAACATAAACCAAACGATGAAATTGGTTATTTCTTCATGTATAATGATCAACTCGATACTCCCTAGCCCCCAACAGCCTTTTTTTTCACAACACTTTAACCAGAGTGACGGGAGAGCGGCATTTCAGAAAACGTGCTTATCTCGGCGAGAAAAAGCGATTTCGGCAATAAAATTTAAAACGCGTGTAAAACATAAACCAAACGATGAAATTGGTTATTTCTTCATGTATAATGATCAACTCGATACTCCCTAGCCCCCAACAGCCTTTTTTTTCATAACACTTTAACCAGAGTGACGGGAGAGCGGCATTTCAGAAAACGTGCTTATCTCGGCGAGAAAAAGCGATTTCGGCAATAAAATTTAAAACGCGTGTAAAACATAAACCAAACGATGAAATTGGTTATTTCTTCATGTATAATGATCAACTCGATACTCCCTAGCCCCCAACAGCCTTTTTTTTCATAACACTTTAACCAGAGTGACGGGAGAGCGGCATTTCAGAAAACGTGCTTATCTCGGCGAGAAAAAGCGATTTCGGCAATACAATTTAAAACGCGTGTAAAACATAAACCAAACGATGAAATTGGTTATTTCTTCATGTATAATGATCAACTCGATACTCCCTAGCCCCCAACAGCCTTTTTTTTCATAACACTTTAACCAGAGTGACGGGAGAGCGGCATTTCAGAAAACGTGCTTATCTCGGCGAGAAAAAGCGATTTCGGCAATAAAATTTAAAACGCGTGTAAAACATAAACCAAACGATGAAATTGGTTATTTCTTCATGTATAATGATCAACTCGATACTCCCTAGCCCCCAACAGCCTTTTTTTTCATAACACTTTAACCAGAGTGACGGGAGAGCGGCATTTCAGAAAACGTGCTTATCTCGGCGAGAAAAAGCGATTTCGGCAATAAAATTTAAAACGCGTGTAAAACATAAACCAAACGATGAAATTGGTTATTTCTTCATGTATAATGATCAACTCGATACTCCCTAGCCCCCAACAGCCTTTTTTTTCGCAATAAAATTTAAAACGCGTGTAAAACAAGAACCAAACGATGAATTTGGTTATTTCTTCATGTATAATGATCAACTCGATACTCCCTAGCCCCCAACAGCCTTTTTTTTCATAACACTTTAACCAGAGTGACGGGAGAGCGGCATTTCAGAAAACGTGCTTATCTCGGCGAGAAAAAGCGATTTCGGCAATAAAATTTAAAACGCGTGTAAAACATAAACCAAACGATGAAATTGGTTATTTCTTCATGTATAATGATCAACTCGATACTCCCTAGCCCCCAACAGCCTTTTTTTTCATAACACTTTAACCAGAGTGACGGGAGAGCGGCATTTCAGAAAACGTGCTTATCTCGGCGAGAAAAAGCGATTTCGGCAATAAAATTTAAAACGCGTGTAAAACATAAACCAAACGATGAAATTGGTTATTTCTTCATGTATAATGATCAACTCGATACTCCCTAGCCCCCAACAGCCTTTTTTTTCATAACACTTTAACCAGAGTGACGGGAGAGCGGCATTTCAGAAAACGTGCTTATCTCGGCGAGAAAAAGCGATTTCGGCAATAAAATTTAAAACGCGTGTAAAACATAAACCAAACGATGAAATTGGTTATTTCTTCATGTATAAAGATCAACTCGATACTCCCTAGCCCCCAACAGCCTTTTTTTTCATAACACTTTAACCAGAGTGACGGGAGAGCGGCATTTCAGAAAACGTGCTTATCTCGGCGAGAAAAAGCGATTTCGGCAATAAAATTTAAAACGCGTGTAAAACATAAACCAAACGATGAAATTGGTTATTTCTTCATGTATAATGATCAACTCGATACTCCCTAGCCCCCAACAGCCTTTTTTTTCATAACACTTTAACCAGAGTGACGGGAGAGCTGCATTTCAGAAAACGTGCTTATCTCGGCGAGAAAAAGCGATTTCGGCAATAAAATTTAAAACGCGTGTAAAACATAAACCAAACGATGAAATTGGTTATTTCTTCATGTATAATGATCAACTCGATACTCCCTAGCCCCCAACAGCCTTTTTTTTCATAACACTTTAACCAGAGTGACGGGAGAGCGGCATTTCAGAAAACGTGCTTATCTCGGCGAGAAAAAGCGATTTCGGCAATAAAATTTAAAACGCGTGTAAAACATAAACCAAACGATGAAATTGGTTATTTCTTCATGTATAATGATCAACTCGATACTCCCTAGCCCCCAACAGTCTTTTTTTTCATAACACTTTAACCAGAGTGACGGGAGAGCGGCATTTCAGAAAACGTGCTTATCTCGGCGAGAAAAAGCGATTTCGGCAATAAAATTTAAAACGCGTGTAAAACATAAACCAAACGATGAAATTGGTTATTTCTTCATGTATAATGATCAACTCGATACTCCCTAGCCCCCAACAGCCTTTTTTTTCATAACACTTTAACCAGAGTGACGGGAGAGCGGCATTTCAGAAAACGTGCTTATCTCGGCGAGAAAAAGCGATTTCGGCAATAAAATTTAAAACGCGTGTAAAACATAAACCAAACGATGAAATTGGTTATTTCTTCATGTATAATGATCAACTCGATACTCCCTAGCCCCCAACAGCCTTTTTTTTCATAACACTTTAACCAGAGTGACGGGAGAGCGGCATTTCAGAAAACGTGCTTATCTCGGCGAGAAAAAGCGATTTCGGCAATAAAATTTAAAACGCGTGTAAAACATAAACCAAACGATGAAATTGGTTATTTCTTCATGTATAATGATCAACTCGATACTCCCTAGCCCCCAACAGCCTTTTTTTTCATAACACTTTAACCAGAGTGACGGGAGAGCGGCATTTCAGAAAACGTGCTTATCTCGGCGAGAAAAAGCGATTTCGGCAATAAAATTTAAAACGCGTGTAAAACATAAACCAAACGATGAAATTGGTTATTTCTTCATGTATAATGATCAACTCGATACTCCCTAGCCCCCAACAGCCTTTTTTTTCATAACACTTTAACCAGAGTGACGGGAGAGCGGCATTTCAGAAAACGTGCTTATCTCGGCGAGAAAAAGCGATTTCGGCAATAAAATTTAAAACGCGTGTAAAACATAAACCAAACGATGAAATTGGTTATTTCTTCATGTATAATGATCAACTCGATACTCCCTAGCCCCCAACAGCCTTTTTTTTCATAACACTTTAACCAGAGTGACGGGAGAGCGGCATTTCAGAAAACGTGCTTATCTCGGCGAGAAAAAGCGATTTCGGCAATAAAATTTAAAACGCGTGTAAAACATAAACCAAACGATGAAATTGGTTATTTCTTCATGTATAATGATCAACTCGATACTCCCTAGCCCCCAACAGCCTTTTTTTTCATAACACTTTAACCAGAGTGACGGGAGAGCGGCATTTCAGAAAACGTGCTTATCTCGGCGAGAAAAAGCGATTTCGGCAATAAAATTTAAAACGCGTGTAAAACATAAACCAAACGATGAAATTGGTTATTTCTTCATGTATAATGATCAACTCGATACTCCCTAGCCCCCAACAGCCTTTTTTTTCATAACACTTTAACCAGAGTGACGGGAGAGCGGCATTTCAGAAAACGTGCTTATCTCGGCGAGAAAAAGCGATTTCGGCAATAAAATTTAAAACGCGTGTAAAACATAAACCAAACGATGAAATTGGTTATTTCTTCATGTATAATGATCAACTCGATACTCCCTAGCCCCCAACAGCCTTTTTTTTCATAACACTTTAACCAGAGTGACGGGAGAGCGGCATTTCAGAAAACGTGCTTATCTCGGCGAGAAAAAGCGATTTCGGCAATAAAATTTAAAACACGTGTAGAACATAAACCAAACGATGAAATTGGTTATTTCTTCATGTATAATGATCAACTCGATACTCCCTAGCCCCCAACAGCCTTTTTTTTCATAACACTTTAACCAGAGTGACGGGAGAGCGGCATTTCAGAAAACGTGCTTATCTCGGCGAGAAAAAGCGATTTCGGCAATAAAATTTAAAACGCGTGTAAAACATAAACCAAACGATGAAATTGGTTATTTCTTCATGTATAATGATCAACTCGATACTCCCTAGCCCCCAACAGCCTTTTTTTTCATAACACTTTAACCAGAGTGACGGGAGAGCGGCATTTCAGAAAACGTGCTTATCTCGGCGAGAAAAAGCGATTTCGGCAATAAAATTTAAAACGCGTGTAAAACATAAACCAAACGATGAAATTGGTTATTTCTTCATGTATAATGATCAACTCGATACTCCCTAGCCCCCAACAGCCTTTTTTTTCATAACACTTTAACCAGAGTGACGGGAGAGCGGCATTTCAGAAAACGTGCTTATCTCGGCGAGAAAAAGCGATTTCGGCAATACAATTTAAAACGCGTGTAAAACATAAACCAAACGATGAAATTGGTTATTTCTTCATGTATAATGATCAACTCGAGTCGAGCTCCAGGGAGAGAGGCTGATTTTTCGCTTTTTGAGGCCGACCGACGAACCGGCGCGGGGCGGACTCAAAAGCCCGCAGAGCCGTAGGCACTTAGAAAAGTTTCGCCTTTGGCTGTGAGCTCCAGGGGGAGAGGCTGGTTTTGCGTTATTTTAGGCCGGCTGGAGAACCGGCGCGGGTCGGACGCACAATCCCCGCAGAGCCGTGGCCACTTAGAAAATTTTTGCCAAGTTGGCTCTGAGCGCCTGGTACCTAATATGGAAGTATAGAGGCCGACTTTCGGGCAAGATCACGCCGCGTTAGGCTTCCAGGACCCCGGCTAAGCAATTTTACCGGGCCGCCCGGTTCTTTTTTTGAACCAGCCCGGTTCTTTTTACACTTCCAGCTGGAGCTCAGCAGCGGCTTTTTGCGCAAGATCACGCCGGGTTAGGCTTCCAGGACCTCGGCTAAGCAATTCTACCGGGCCGCCCGGTTCTTTTTTTGAACCAGCCCGGTTCTTTTTACACTTCCAGCTGGAGCTCACGAGCGGCTTTTTGGACAAGATCACGCCGTGTTAGGCTTCCAGAGCCCCGGCTAAGCAATTTTACCGGCCCGCCCGGTTCTTTTTTTTAACCAGCCCGGTTCTTTTTACACTTCCAGCTGGAGCTCAGCAGCGGGTTTTTGGAAGAGATCACGCCGTGTTAGGCTTCCAGAGCCCCGGCTAAGCAATTTTACAGGGTCGCCCGGTTCTTTTTTTTAACCAGCCCGTTTTTTTTTACACTTCCAGCTGGAGCTCAGCAGCGGCTTTTTGCACAGTATCACGCCGGGTTAGGCTTCCAGAGCCCCGGCTAAGCAATTTTACCGGGCCGCCCGGTTCTTTTTTTTAACCAGCCCGGTTCTTTTTACACTTCCAGCTGGAGCTCAGCAGCGGCTTTTTGGACAAGATCACGCCGTGTTAGGCTTCCAGAGCCCCGGCTAAGCAATTTTACCGGGTCGCCCGGTTCTTTTTTTTAACCAGCCCGGTTCTTTTTACACTTCCAGCTGGAGCTCAGCAGCGGCTTTTTGGACAAGATCACGCCGTGTTAGGCTTCCAGAGCCCCGGCTAAGCAATTTTACCGGGTCGCCCGGTTCTTTTTTTAACCAGCCCGGTTCTTTTTACACTTCCAGCTGGAGCTCAGCATCGTGTAAAACATAAACCAAACGATGAAATTGGTTATTTCTTCATGTATAATGATCAACTCGATACTCCCTAGCCCCCAACAGCCTTTTTTTTCATAACACTTTAACCAGAGTGACGGGAGAGCGGCATTTCAGAAAACGTGCTTATCTCGGCGAGAAAAAGCGATTTCGGCAATAAAATTTAAAACGCGTGTAAAACATAAACCAAACGATGAAATTGGTTATTTCTTCATGTATAATGATCAACTCGATACTCCCTAGCCCCCAACAGCCTTTTTTTCATAACACTTTAACCAGAGTGACGGGAGAGCGGCATTTCAGAAAACGTGCTTATCTCGGCGAGAAAAAGCGATTTCGGCAATAAAATTTAAAACGCGTGTAAAACATAAACCAAACGATGAAATTGGTTATTTCTTCATGTATAATGATCAACTCGATACTCCCTAGCCCCCAACAGCCTTTTTTTTCATAACACTTTAACCAGAGTGACGGGAGAGCGGCATTTCAGAAAACGTGCTTATCTCGGCGAGAAAAAGCGATTTCGGCAATACAATTTAAAACGCGTGTAAAACATAAACCAAACGATGAAATTGGTTATTTCTTCATGTATAATGATCAACTCGATACTCCCTAGCCCCCAACAGCCTTTTTTTTCATAACACTTTAACCAGAGTGACGGGAGAGCGGCATTTCAGAAAACGTGCTTATCTCGGCGAGAAAAAGCGATTTCGGCAATAAAATTTAAAACGCGTGTAAAACATAAACCAAACGATGAAATTGGTTATTTCTTCATGTATAATGATCAACTCGATACTCCCTAGCCCCCAACAGCCTTTTTTTTCATAACACTTTAACCAGAGTGACGGGAGAGCGGCATTTCAGAAAACGTGCTTATCTCGGCGAGAAAAAGCGATTTCGGCAATAAAATTTAAAACGCGTGTAAAACATAAACCAAACGATGAAATTGGTTATTTCTTCATGTATAATGATCAACTCGATACTCCCTAGCCCCCAACAGCCTTTTTTTCCATAACACTTTAACCAGAGTGACGGGAGAGCGGCATTTCAGAAAACGTGCTTATCTCGGCGAGAAAAAGCGATTTCGGCAATAAAATTTAAAACGCGTGTAAAACATAAACCAAACGATGAAATTGGTTATTTCTTCATGTATAATGATCAACTCGATACTCCCTAGCCCCCAACAGCCTTTTTTTCATAACACTTTAACCAGAGTGACGGGAGAGCGGCATTTCAGAAAACGTGCTTATCTCGGCGAGAAAAAGCGATTTCGGCAATAAAATTTAAAACGCGTGTAAAACATAAACCAAACGATGAAATTGGTTATTTCTTCATGTATAATGATCAACTCGATACTCCCTAGCCCCCAACAGCCTTTTTTTTCATAACACTTTAACCAGAGTGACGGGAGAGCGGCATTTCAGAAAACGTGCTTATCTCGGCGAGAAAAAGCGATTTCGGCAATAAAATTTAAAACGCGTGTAAAACATAAACCAAACGATGAAATTGGTTATTTCTTCATGTATAATGATCAACTCGATACTCCCTAGCCCCCAACAGCCTTTTTTTTCATAACACTTTAACCAGAGTGACGGGAGAGCGGCATTTCAGAAAACGTGCTTATCTCGGCGAGAAAAAGCGATTTCGGCAATAAAATTTAAAACGCGTGTAAAACATAAACCAAACGATGAAATTGGTTATTTCTTCATGTATAATGATCAACTCGAGTCGAGCTCCAGGGAGAGAGGCTGATTTTTCGCTTTTTGAGGCCGACCGACGAACCGGCGCGGGGCGTACTCAAAAGCCCGCAGAGCCGTAGGCACTTAGAAAAGTTTCGCCTTTGGCTGTGAGCTCCAGGGGGAGAGGCTGGTTTTGCGTTATTTTAGGCCGGCTGGAGAACCGGCGCGGGTCGGACGCACAATCTCCGCAGAGCCGTGGGCACTTAGAAAATTTTTGCCAAGTTGGCTCTGAGCGCCTGGTACCTAATATGGAAGTATAGAGGCCGACTTTCGGGCAAGATCACGCCGCGTTAGGCTTCCAGGACCCCGGCTAAGCAATTTTACCGGGCCGCCCGGTTCTTTTTTTGAACCAGCCCGGTTCTTTTTACACTTCCAGCTGGAGCTCAGCAGCGGCTTTTTGCGCAAGATCACGCCGGGTTAGGCTTCCAGGACCTCGGCTAAGCAATTCTACCGGGCCGCCCGGTTCTTTTTTTGAACCAGCCCGGTTCTTTTTACACTTCCAGCTGGAGCTCACGAGCGGCTTTTTGGACAAGATCACGCCGTGTTAGGCTTCCAGAGCCCCGGCTAAGCAATTTTACCGGCCCGCCCGGTTCTTTTTTTTAACCAGCCCGGTTCTTTTTACACTTCCAGCTGGAGCTCAGCAGCGGGTTTTTGGACAAGATCACGCCGTGTTAGGCTTCCAGAGCCCCGGCTAAGCAATTTTACAGGGTCGCCCGGTTCTTTTTTTTAACCAGCCCGGTTTTTTTTACACTTCCAGCTGGAGCTCAGCAGCGGCTTTTTGCACAGTATCACGCCGGGTTAGGCTTCCAGAGCCCCGGCTAAGCAATTTTACCGGGCCGCCCGGTTCTTTTTTTTAACCAGCCCGGTTCTTTTTACACTTCCAGCTGGAGCTCAGCAGCGGCTTTTTGGACAAGATCACGCCGTGTTAGGCTTCCAGAGCCCCGGCTAAGCAATTTTACCGGGTCGCCCGGTTCTTTTTTTTTAACCAGCCCGGTTCTTTTTACACTTCCAGCTGGAGCTCAGCAGCGGCTTTTTGGACAAGATCACGCCGTGTTAGGCTTCCAGAGCCCCGGCTAAGCAATTTTACCGGGTCGCCCGGTTCTTTTTTTAACCAGCCCGGTTCTTTTTACACTTCCAGCTGGAGCTCAGCATCGTGTAAAACATAAACCAAACGATGAAATTGGTTATTTCTTCATGTATAATGATCAACTCGATACTCCCTAGCCCCCAACAGCCTTTTTTTTCATAACACTTTAACCAGAGTGACGGGAGAGCGGCATTTCAGAAAACGTGCTTATCTCGGCGAGAAAAAGCGATTTCGGCAATAAAATTTAAAACGCGTGTAAAACATAAATCAAACGATGAAATTGGTTATTTCTTCATGTATAATGATCAACTCGATACTCCCTAGCCCCCAACAGCCTTTTTTTTCATAACACTTTAACCAGAGTGACGGGAGAGCGGCATTTCAGAAAACGTGCTTATCTCGGCGAGAAAAAGCCATTTCGGCAATAAAATTTAAAACGCGTGTAAAACATAAACCAAACGATGAAATTGGTTATTTCTTCATGTATAATGATCAACTCGATACTCCCTAGCCCCCAACAGCCTTTTTTTTCATAACACTTTAACCAGAGTGACGGGAGAGCGGCATTTCAGAAAACGTGCTTATCTCGGCGAGAAAAAGCGATTTCGGCAATAAAATTTAAAACGCGTGTAAAACATAAATCAAACGATGAAATTGGTTATTTCTTCATGTATAATGATCAACTCGATACTCCCTAGCCCCCAACAGCCTTTTTTTTCATAACACTTTAACCAGAGTGACGGGAGAGCGGCATTTCAGAAAACGTGCTTATCTCGGCGAGAAAAAGCGATTTCGGCAATAAAATTTAAAACGCGTGTAAAACATAAACCAAACGATGAAATTGGTTATTTCTTCATGTATAATGATCAACTCGATACTCCCTAGCCCCCAACAGCCTTTTTTTTCATAACACTTTAACCAGAGTGACGGGAGAGCGGCATTTCAGAAAACGTGCTTATCTCGGCGAGAAAAAGCGATTTCGGCAATAAAATTTAAAACGCGTGTAAAACATAAACCAAACGATGAAATTGGTTATTTCTTCATGTATAATGATCAACTCGATACTCCCTAGCCCCCAACAGCCTTTTTTTTCATAACACTTTAACCAGAGTGACGGGAGAGCGGCATTTCAGAAAACGTGCTTATCTCGGCGAGAAAAAGCGATTTCGGCAATAAAATTTAAAACGCGTGTAAAACATAAACCAAACGATGAAATTGGTTATTTCTTCATGTATAATGATCAACTCGATACTCCCTAGCCCCCAACAGCCTTTTTTTTCATAACACTTTAACCAGAGTGACGGGAGAGCGGCATTTCAGAAAACGTGCTTATCTCGGCGAGAAAAAGCGATTTCGGCAATAAAATTTAAAACGCGTGTAAAACATAAACCAAACGATGAAATTGGTTATTTCTTCATGTATAATGATCAACTCGATACTCCCTAGCCCCCAACAGCCTTTTTTTTCATAACACTTTAACCAGAGTGACGGGAGAGCGGCATTTCAGAAAACGTGCTTATCTCGGCGAGAAAAAGCGATTTCGGCAATAAAATTTAAAACGCGTGTAAAACATAAACCAAACGATGAAATTGGTTATTTCTTCATGTATAATGATCAACTCGATACTCCCTAGCCCCCAACAGCCTTTTTTTTCATAACACTTTAACCAGAGTGACGGGAGAGCGGCATTTCAGAAAACGTGCTTATCTCGGCGAGAAAAAGCGATTTCGGCAATAAAATTTAAAACGCGTGTAAAACATAAACCAAACGATGAAATTGGTTATTTCTTCATGTATAATGATCAACTCGATACTCCCTAGCCCCCAACAGCCTTTTTTTTCATAACACTTTAACCAGAGTGACGGGAGAGCGGCATTTCAGAAAACGTGCTTATCTCGGCGAGAAAAAGCGATTTCGGCAATAAAATTTAAAACGCGTGTAAAACATAAACCAAACGATGAAATTGGTTATTTCTTCATGTATAATGATCAACTCGATACTCCCTAGCCCCCAACAGCCTTTTTTTTCATAACACTTTAACCAGAGTGACGGGAGAGCGGCATTTCAGAAAACGTGCTTATCTCGGCGAGAAAAAGCGATTTCGGCAATAAAATTTAAAACGCGTGTAAAACATAAATCAAACGATGAAATTGGTTATTTCTTCATGTATAATGATCAACTCGATACTCCCTAGCCCCCAACAGCCTTTTTTTTCATAACACTTTAACCAGAGTGACGGGAGAGCGGCATTTCAGAAAACGTGCTTATCTCGGCGAGAAAAAGCGATTTCGGCAATAAAATTTAAAACGCGTGTAAAACATAAACCAAACGATGAAATTGGTTATTTCTTCATGTATAATGATCAACTCGATACTCCCTAGCCCCCAACAGCCTTTTTTTTCATAACACTTTAACCAGAGTGACGGGAGAGCGGCATTTCAGAAAACGTGCTTATCTCGGCGAGAAAAAGCGATTTCGGCAATAAAATTTAAAACGCGTGTAAAACATAAATCAAACGATGAAATTGGTTATTTCTTCATGTATAATGATCAACTCGATACTCCCTAGCCCCCAACAGCCTTTTTTTTCATAACACTTTAACCAGAGTGACGGGAGAGCGGCATTTCAGAAAACGTGCTTATCTCGGCGAGAAAAAGCGATTTCGGCAATAAAATTTAAAACGCGTGTAAAACATAAACCAAACGATGAAATTGGTTATTTCTTCATGTATAATGATCAACTCGATACTCCCTAGCCCCCAACAGCCTTTTTTTTCATAACACTTTAACCAGAGTGACGGGAGAGCGGCATTTCAGAAAACGTGCTTATCTCGGCGAGAAAAAGCGATTTCGGCAATAAAATTTAAAACGCGTGTAAAACATAAACCAAACGATGAAATTGGTTATTTCTTCATGTATAATGATCAACTCGATACTCCCTAGCCCCCAACAGCCTTTTTTTTCATAACACTTTAACCAGAGTGACGGGAGAGCGGCATTTCAGAAAACGTGCTTATCTCGGCGAGAAAAAGCGATTTCGGCAATAAAATTTAAAACGCGTGTAAAACATAAACCAAACGATGAAATTGGTTATTTCTTCATGTATAATGATCAACTCGATACTCCCTAGCCCCCAACAGCCTTTTTTTTCATAACACTTTAACCAGAGTGACGGGAGAGCGGCATTTCAGAAAACGTGCTTATCTCGGCGAGAAAAAGCGATTTCGGCAATAAAATTTAAAACGCGTGTAAAACATAAACCAAACGATGAAATTGGTTATTTCTTCATGTATAATGATCAACTCGATACTCCCTAGCCCCCAACAGCCTTTTTTTTCATAACACTTTAACCAGAGTGACGGGAGAGCGGCATTTCAGAAAACGTGCTTATCTCGGCGAGAAAAAGCGATTTCGGCAATAAAATTTAAAACGCGTGTAAAACATAAACCAAACGATGAAATTGGTTATTTCTTCATGTATAATGATCAACTCGATACTCCCTAGCCCCCAACAGCCTTTTTTTTCATAACACTTTAACCAGAGTGACGGGAGAGCGGCATTTCAGAAAACGTGCTTATCTCGGCGAGAAAAAGCGATTTCGGCAATAAAATTTAAAACGCGTGTAAAACATAAACCAAACGATGAAATTGGTTATTTCTTCATGTATAATGATCAACTCGATACTCCCTAGCCCCCAACAGCCTTTTTTTTCATAACACTTTAACCAGAGTGACGGGAGAGCGGCATTTCAGAAAACGTGCTTATCTCGGCGAGAAAAAGCGATTTCGGCAATAAAATTTAAAACGCGTGTAAAACATAAACCAAACGATGAAATTGGTTATTTCTTCATGTATAATGATCAACTCGATACTCCCTAGCCCCCAACAGCCTTTTTTTTCATAACACTTTAACCAGAGTGACGGGAGAGCGGCATTTCAGAAAACGTGCTTATCTCGGCGAGAAAAAGCGATTTCGGCAATAAAATTTAAAACACGTGTAGAACATAAACCAAACGATGAAATTGGTTATTTCTTCATGTATAATGATCAACTCGATACTCCCTAGCCCCCAACAGCCTTTTTTTTCATAACACTTTAACCAGAGTGACGGGAGAGCGGCATTTCAGAAAACGTGCTTATCTCGGCGAGAAAAAGCGATTTCGGCAATAAAATTTAAAACGCGTGTAAAACATAAACCAAACGATGAAATTGGTTATTTCTTCATGTATAATGATCAACTCGATACTCCCTAGCCCCCAACAGCCTTTTTTTTCATAACACTTTAACCAGAGTGACGGGAGAGCGGCATTTCAGAAAACGTGCTTATCTCGGCGAGAAAAAGCGATTTCGGCAATAAAATTTAAAACGCGTGTAAAACATAAACCAAACGATGAAATTGGTTATTTC
>NW_028232400.1:0-38446 GCF_054491065.1 Syngnathus leptorhynchus | reverse complement strand
TAGTTCCAAGACTCGGGCGATCCGTAGATTCGAGCCGCCCCCGAAATCTGTTGTCAGTCCCCTGCTACTTTAACTGCTCGCTATGCGCTTTCTCGCATTTTCCGCCGCGGCCCTCTTCGCAGGCGCCGCCACGCCAGCGGCCCAGTGCTACTCCGACTACCTCGAGAATCCCCTTCCCCAAGAAGAGGCTTCTCCCTTCCTACGCTTCGGTCAGTCCGTCGCCGCAGACGGCCCTCACACGCTTGTCGGCATCGCGATCGATGCCACCACCAGCCTACCGATCGTCGTCGCTTACCATGCCGAGTTAGACGGCACAGCTCAGTTTCTAGCCCAGCCCTCGCCCCAGACGACACCCTATGTTCCGACGGGTTCGGCGCCGACATCGAGGTCTGCGGAGACCTGGCTGCGATCGGCACCCGCACGGCTTCGAGCCTCGTGCCCGACGATGTCTGGATCTACTCGTATCAAACTGGGAGCTGGCAACTCGAGTCAGAGCTCGTCGGCGCGGGCGGCTTCGAAGTAGCACTCGATGAGACCACCTGCGGCGACCGTCAGCGAGCCGTCCAACCCCGTCCAGCCACGTCGAATCACGATCTACGAGCGCGGCACGGGGTCCTGGGATCCGGTTGCGGAGTTCGACGGCAACCCCGGATTCGTGCAAGTTTTGGATCTGGACGGCGATACGCTCGCCTTCGCGAACTCCGCTGTCGTGCAGATCTTCGAACGCAGTGCAAGTGGCGGTTGGCAAGAGACGCAGTCGGTTCAAGCCGAGTTCAGCATCGCCTCCGTCGCGCTCGACGGAGACCGGCTCGTGATCAGCACCGCGGGCGAACTCGAGGTATACGAGCGTAGCAGCGGTACTTGGCAGTTCGTCTACGACGTCGAGGAGACGGAAATCGTCGGCCAACAGAACCTCAGCTTTGGAGCGGACCTCGACCTCAACGGAACCCGCCTGACTGTGGGCTCGCCCAAGAACCCCTTCTTCGACGGAGTGGGACGCGTGGATGTCGTCGAGATCGGCAGCGCCTCCATCGACCCGATCCTCAGCGTCATCGCCCCGACCGGCGTCAGTGGGGCCTCGATCGGATTCGGCGCACGAATCGCCTGGGAGACCGACACGCTCATCGTCGGCAGCCCGCATTCCTTCGCAACAACGGAGCAGTTCGACTTCCTTCACGGCGGCTACTTCCGCATCGACCGCGGCCCGTGCCCCTTCACGCCGAATGCGATCGAGCCCGCCACGGTTCCCATTGCGACTCCACCGGGCGAGCCCGGAGTTCTTCGCATCGTCGGCGAGAACCTGCTCGCTACGACCGAAGTCGTCCTTGCGGCACGTCCGTCTTGTTCTCGGCGACGATGAACGAGATCCTGGTCTCTCAACCCACCTTCCCCCTGGGCACCTTCGACGTGGAAGTCTCGTCAGCCACCGACTCGGTTCTCTTGCAAGGCCGAAGGCGTCCATCCGGCGCCTGCGCTCCTCAGCTTCGGCTTCATCGACGACGCGCTTCCGGTCACCTACCAGGGTCAACCCGGCAACCGCGTCTGGCTGATCGGGTCCCTACTCGATAGCCCTAGCCCGCTACCCGCTCCGCTCCCTCGCTGGGCATCGGCGGTAACTCAGCCAATCTCGTCCTCGCCGACGTCGTCACCATCGACGCCCTAGGCGAGGCCCTCAGCCTGCTCACCATCCAGCTCGTAGCGCCGGCAACGTTCGCTACCCTCTACCTGCAGGGTATCGACGAGAACGCGCTCGGCGCCTTCGATGCCACGAACGTGATCGACGTGATCGTAGCGCTCTAGCGGCCGTCGATACGAAGGTGCCGTCGATACGGAGTCGCACTCCGTATCGACGCTCGGTGCCCCGGACAGGCCGCCAACGCTTGAGGAGGCCATCGCCCCGCCCTTCTTCACCGCGTCGGCCCGAAGCGCGAGCGCTGGCTGGATCAGCCGGCATCAGCAGGACTGACGCCGTACTCTCCGTACAGGATCTCTTCGAGGTCGAGCGTCCAATCAACGAGCGCGCCCTCGCTGGCGACATCGATCGAGACGAGCAGCTCGAACTGCGACGCGCTGCGCGCGAAGCTAAGTCGAAGAGCACGCTGGCTGCGATCTACCTGGAGGCTGAGCGGCTCGATGGACTCCGGTCAACGACTCCGAAGAGCAATCTTGGCAAGGCGGTCGGATACCTGATGTCGCAGCGCAAGTCGCTATCCGTCTTCGTGAACGATCCGCGAGTGCCGATCCACAACAACGACGCCGAACGCGATCTGCGTCACCTGGCAATCGGGCGCAATAACTGGCTCGTCTTCGGCAGCGAGCGTGGCGGGGATGTCGCATGCCGACTCTACTCACTCGTGCTGTCGTGCAAGCAGTGCGGCGCCAACCCCGAGGCGTACCTCGAGGATGTGCTGATGAAAGTCGCAACGACCGCGGCGTCGGAGGTCGAATCCCTCACACCGTGGGCGTGGCACGCAGCGCGCCAGCAGGGCTGACACGAGCATGGCCCTGGCAACGGCCGTCCGGCATGGGCTCACCGGACGGGTACTCTTAGCAACGCGCAGCGGACGCAGCTCCTCGCGTATCTGCGACGCCTGGGGCAGTAGAAGACAGGGCGCCCTTGGCGTCGGCCGGAACAGAAGCGCCGCCACACCGGACCCCCCGAGGTCCGGTGTGGCGGCGCTTACTATGGAGAAGTCGAGCCTTACAGAGCTACAGACCAACCTGGATCCGGATGGCCTCGGTCAACCCGACCTGCTCGCTCGGCGGTTGGACTGAAACATCGAGAAGGAACCCCTGTGCGTAGAAGTCGAGGCCACCGAGCGGGCGCGGCGGCCGGTAGAGAAAGCAGAATCGTGGCGGGCTCTCCCGGACCGGGCCACGCAACTCCACCTAAGATCCCGAAGAGTGGGCCGATGAGCAGCTCCCCGGATCCGTACTCCATTCCCCACCCAGGCACCAGGAGCCCGCAGGGCACGAGGCCCGCTGGGCTGCTAGAGAGGCCGAGATACGCAAGCGAGCCGGGCAGCTGCGTCCCGAGCGGATTGTCCAACTCAATCGGAAGGTCCGTGCCGAGCGCAGGCTCGCCCGCGAGCGCCAGACTGCCTGCTGGGTTGATTCCGCATCCAAACGGATAGCCAGGCCCGCTGGGTTCCGCGTCGAGCGAAAGAACTCGAATTGCCCCGCTGTTGAACGGCGCCGCGTCATCCCCAATGACGCCAACAACGACTTCGTCGATCCCATCACCATCGACGTCGACGCCAGTTGCGATCGCGCTTCCGAACCGATCATTCAGGTTCAACTCCCCCAGCCATCCGGCCTCGGGGTTGAGGATCGACGCGGAGTCAACGCCGTATTCGATATCGAATCGCAATCGCCACACGATGCCAGTCCTGCCGATCGTCGAAGGCACGCCCGGTAAGTCGCCCCGGGGCGCCCCCGTCAGGACCTCGGGAATACCGTCGCCATCCGCATCGCCGAACAAGGCAACGCTACTGAACGGCTTGCTCGGAACAATGAGCGAACCAAAGAGCTCCGCACTCCCGGCGGAAACCTGCGTGTTGCCGAGGATACCTCCGAACGGCTCAGGCGAACGAGATAGAGCTTGCCAATGCAAGTGGAAAGTCGGTGGGCGCTCCACAAGCAGATCCAGCGTTCCGTCCTGGTTGAGGTCGCCCGCAGGTGCCAGCGCCTCCCCGAACTCCCGGCCAGTAGCACCCCCAAGCAATCGGGAGGCGCAACACTCGAACAAGCGATGGGGGACCAGCCCACCACTTGTCCGTCCGAAGCGAGAGAGAGCACGCGAACGTGCCCGTTGTTGGTGCCGCGAGGTCGGATCCCGGCGAGCCTACCGCAAGCTCGACTGCCCGTCTCCGTCGAGGTCCCCTAGCGGCGCCAAGGACTCACCGAAACGCTCCCCAAACGCAATCTCGCCCGCGAGTGCCGGAGAACTGCCGTCGATCCGTTGCACTCCCTCCACAACGCCTTGCGAACTGAGCGAGAGGATGTAAAACAGCGCCTTTCGCGCCGGCCCCGTCCGGTGCATAGGGCGCTCCGACCGCGACCTCGACTCGCCCGTCCAAATCTAGGTCCCCGAGGCCGGCGATCGCGTTACCGAAGTTCGAGCCGGGCGCCGGTCCGGGCGTACCGTCGGCAAAGTCACCACTGATCTGTTGTTCCGCTCGAACCTGTCCGTCAGGCGTGAGGAACAGAACCCAGATGGCTCCTGCGTCCATTCCACCGTCATCGTCCCGCGTCGCTCCAACGGCGAGCTCCGACAACCCGTCTCCGTCCAGGTCACCGATCCACGCCAGACCCTTTCCAACTCGTCACCAGCTTCGAGGGAAAGCCCGAACGGCCCAACACCGAATCGCTCCCTACGAACGACGCCTGCGTCCGCATCTAGCCCCAAGAGGAAGAAGCCCCCGAGATCGATCCCGCCCGAGTCCCCTTCGTATCCCGGGATTCCGACAACCAGCTCCCCCATTCCATCATCGTCCTCGTCGGGCAGCACGGACAGCGCCCAGCCGAAGTAGTCGAGCTCATCGAGGCCGCTTTGGAAAACTCCGGCTTCGGCCCCGATCTCGGCCACTTCGATCGCCCCCGATACCAGCGAGCGCAGCACGAACACCCGGCCGATGTCCGAACGCCCGTGTCATTCTTGCGCGCTCCGACGACAAGCTCGGCGCTCCCGTCCTGGTCGAAGTCAGGTAGGACAGCCAACGCTGCTCCGAACTCGTCGATCTCGTTGAGCGTACCGAGCCCGTCGACGGTTCCGCCGTGAATGTCCAGTACACCGGTGACCGCGCCGAAACTGCCCAGCGAAAGCAGGAAGACCGCACCCTCGCTGAGTCCACCTCCGGGTCCCGGGCGCACCAACAGCCAACTCAAGCGTTCCATCGCCGGTTAGATCGCCCATCGCGACCAGGGCGAAGCCAAAGCTCGACGCGGGCTTCGGAACGACTAGATCACCGCTATCCGCTCCAATCTTGCGCTCCCCAGAACGCTGCCGTCGCTCGCCAAGGCGAGGATCCAGACCGCCCCGGCGGTGCCTCCATCGGGATCGAGCGGCGAGCCGACGGCCAACTCCGTCCACGCCGTCTCCAGTCAGATCCCCGAGCGCTGCGACGGACCCTCCGAACCACGAGTACGGCTCGACGACGCCGCTAAAGCCGCCTCGACCGTCGAGATCTTCGCGTGCGACGCCACGCTTCCATCGGAATTCAGGGACAGGATCCAAACGGCTCCACGGGGAATTCCGGTGTCTTCGTCGCCAATCGCACCAACGGCGATCTCGGGCTTCCATCTCCGTCCAAGTCGCCCAAGGCACACACCGAGTGGCCGAACTGATCTCCGTTGCGAAGGACGCCCGTGAACCCTCCGACCGTATCGCTGATCTTCGTCTCCGTGACGATTCGCCTGCTCACCGGATCACGGAACAGCACGCGCAGCGCCCCCTTGTTTGTTCCCCCGTCGTCATCCAGTGGCGACCCCACAACCAGCTCGGCGAGCCCGTCGCCGTTGAGGTCTCCGATGCTCGCCAGCGAACTTCCAACGGAGTCCCCGTCATCCAGCCCCTCCAACTCGAATCCCACTAGGCCCTCGACCGCGTTGATCGTGTCGATCGAAGTCACAGTAGAGGCCTCGCCCACAACAAGAATCGCAAGGCATGCGATCGCTAGCATTACAAGCTCCTAAGCAGTCAATACGTATACGAACCGCCGGTCCGAAAAGCGTGCCCGTGCACGCGCCTCAACCTATCCGTCGAGAAGTGGAATCGGTAGCGCCGTCTTGAAGCCCCTCGGCGGTCACCCCTAAAGCGGCCAGTTGTGGTCACCTGAAAACCCGGCCAGTTGAGGGGGCTCGAGTCAGGAGTACGGCGTCAGTCACTTTCCTCCGGCTTCCCGGCGACGCCGGGAAGCCGGAGGAAAGTGACTGACGCCGTACTCTCTGACTGGGGGCGTTCTTGGGGCCCAAGCGGCGCGAAAAGTAGCTCGCGCTACGAGTTACTCGACGCTCGGCCAGACTTCGCGGCAGACGCGCCAAGACGCGACCGCTCCAACGCTATAGCAGACGATGGAGGTTATGACGAAGATGTGGTGGTCGCTTAAGTAGTCGCTTAAACGGAGAACTGACCTTCCCCCGGTTTAGTGACACCTAGAATCGCGTGTTGCGCGAGGATGTACCTATGCCGAGACGGAAGAGACGGACGTTCAGCCCTGAAGAGAAGGCGGATGACCTTCCCCCGGTTTAGTGGACACCTAGAATCGCGTGTTGCGCGAGATGTACCTATGCCGAGACGGAAGAGACGGACGTTCAGCCCTGAAGAGAAGGCGGATGCAGTCCGCATGGTGCGAGAGGTGGGCAACCTCGCGAAGGTGGCGAGGGATCTCGACCTGACGGAGACGAGTCTGGCTAATTGGGTGAAGCAAGCAGACATCGATGAGGGCAAAGGGCCGAAAAGTGCCTTGAAGAGCGATGAGCTCGAAGAGCTCCGCAGGCTGCGTCGAGAGAACCGCATTCTCAAGATGGAGCGCGACTTCGCAAAAAAAGCCGCTGCCTTCTTCGCCAGGGATCTGGATCCGCCTTCGGGCTGATCATGGCGGAGAAGGCCAACTACCCGGTGGCACTGATGTGCCGCGTGCTTGGAGTTTCGCGCAGCGGCTTGTACGCCTGGAGCCGCCGCGGTAGCAGTGCGCGGCAGAAGTCTGACGCCAAGCTGGCGAGACGAATCCGTGTGATTCATGAATCGAGCCGGTTGACATACGGAAGCCCACGAGTTCATCGAGGACTACGTCGCGAGGGCGTTCGAGTCGGCCGCAAGCGCGTTGAACGGATCATGCGGCGCGACGGCCTTCGTGGGCGAATTCAGCGCCGCTTCCGTCGGACTACGGACTCAAACCACTCGCTTCCTGTGGCTCCTAACACGCTGAATCGCGAGTTCGACGTCGAAGCGCCAGACCGCGTGTGGGCTGGCGATATCACCTACATCAGGACGCAGACGGGCTGGGCCTACTTGGCTGTAATCCTCGATCTGCACTCAAGGATGGTCATCGGCTGGGCGCTTGCAGACCACATGCGCACCGAGCTGGTCGAGACTGCGCTGCTTGGTGCGCTGGCGAAGCGCACACCGTCGGCGGAGCTCATGCACCACACCGACCGAGGCAGTCAGTACGCGAGCCTCAGCTACCGCAGCCGACTCGAGGCCCTTGGAATCACTGTCAGCATGAGCCGACGCGGAAACTGCCATGACAACGCGGTCGTCGAGAGCTTCTTCGGCACTCTGAAGCAGGAGCTCGTGCATCACGTCAGCTGGACCGACCTGCTCGATACGCGCGCTGGCATCCATGACTACATCGAGGTCTTCTACAACCGGCAGAGACTTCACTCGTCACTTGCCTATCGGACGCCAAGCGAAGCCGATCTGGACGTAGCGTGATCGCCGTGGATATCTCTCAACAATTTGTGAGTCTCCTCCCCCTGGACCCCCTCCTCCCGGGGGCTCCGCCCCCGGAACGCCGCGCTGCGCTCGAGCTGAGCGAGGCTCAGCTCCGCGCGGCTCCCCCGGAAACCGAATCACACCACCCCACCTAAGTCCGGTGTCCACCGAAACGGGGGAGAGTCAGGATGCAGTCCGCATGGTGCGAGAGGTGGGCAACCTCGCGAAGGTGGCGAGGGATCTCGACCTGACGGAGACGAGTCTGGCTAATTGGGTGAAGCAAGCAGACATCGATGAGGGCAAAGGGCCGAAAAGTGCCTTGAAGAGCGATGAGCTCGAAGAGCTCCGCAGGCTGCGTCGAGAGAACCGCATTCTCAAGATGGAGCGCGACTTCGCAAAAAAAGCCGCTGCCTTCTTCGCCAGGGATCTGGATCCGCCTTCGGGCTGATCATGGCGGAGAAGGCCAACTACCCGGTGGCAATGATGTGCCGCGTGCTTGGAGTTTCGCGCAGCGGCTTGTACGCCTGGAGCCGCCGCGGTAGCAGTGCGCGGCAGAAGTCTGACGCCAAGCTGGCGAGACGAATCCGTGTGATTCATGAATCGAGCCGGTTGACATACGGAAGCCCACGAGTTCATCGAGGACTACGTCGCGAGGGCGTTCGAGTCGGCCGCAAGCGCGTTGAACGGATCATGCGGCGCGACGGCCTTCGTGGGCGAATTCAGCGCCGCTTCCGTCGGACTACGGACTCAAACCACTCGCTTCCTGTGGCTCCTAACACGCTGAATCGCGAGTTCGACGTCGAAGCGCCAGACCGCGTGTGGGCTGGCGATATCACCTACATCAGGACGCAGACGGGCTGGGCCTACTTGGCTGTAATCCTCGATCTGCACTCAAGGATGGTCATCGGCTGGGCGCTTGCAGACCACATGCGCACCGAGCTGGTCGAGACTGCGCTGCTTGGTGCGCTGGCGAAGCGCACACCGTCGGCGGAGCTCATGCACCACACCGACCGAGGCAGTCAGTACGCGAGCCTCAGCTACCGCAGCCGACTCGAGGCCCTTGGAATCACTGTCAGCATGAGCCGACGCGGAAACTGCCATGACAACGCGGTCGTCGAGAGCTTCTTCGGCACTCTGAAGCAGGAGCTCGTGCATCACGTCAGCTGGACCGACCTGCTCGATACGCGCGCTGGCATCCATGACTACATCGAGGTCTTCTACAACCGGCAGAGACTTCACTCGTCACTTGCCTATCGGACGCCAAGCGAAGCCGATCTGGACGTAGCGTGATCGCCGTGGATATCTCTCAACAATTTGTGAGTCTCCTCCCCCTGGACCCCCTCCTCCCGGGGGCTCCGCCCCCGGAACGCCGCGCTGCGCTCGAGCTGAGCGAGGCTCAGCTCCGCGCGGCTCCCCCGGAAACCGAATCACACCACCCCACCTAAGTCCGGTGTCCACCGAAACGGGGGAGAGTCAGTGAGCTTCAAGTCGACGTGGGGCCAGGGGTGCGAGCGAAGGCCAGAGATGCGAGCGGAACGGGTATGGCGTTAATCCTAGAAGTTGGTTCCGACGGCGGGGGGCTTTCCAACTCGATTGTCTCGCGAAGCCCTGAACCCGCTCAGCGAGCTTGGGGCTCAGCCGCGCCGCGCCGACACTCGAGCCATGCTCTTGACCGCGCTACTCCTCGCCTGGGTATCCGTACCGCACCAGCTCGATGACGCCCTCCCGGGCGAGCCGCCGCCGAACGCAAGTGGCCCTGGGGAGTCCGACACCAAACCGGCTGAGGCCGGGCGGGCGGGCGATGACGAGCGCCCGTCGCTGGTGCGGAGCTGACCCCTCTGACCCAGCGAGAGTCAGCCGGTCCGTGGGACTGGCGCTACGCAGAGCCCGCGGATAAGGAATTCAAAGGGCTTCTGGCGGCGACGTCCCCCGCCGTACCTCGTCCAACCCGCCTCCCGATCGGACTTCCAGGCCGGTCTCATGCCCTAAGGGCCCGCCGGGGTTCGAATGCGGCTTCAGCGAGCCCACCACCTGCCGCCGAAACTCGGCCCGATCCATCCGTACCAGTCTAGTCGGCCCGCACCCTTGCCAACCTCCGGAGCCGTGTCCTTTGGAGCGCCGGTAAGAACCTCGCGCTCCGTGCGCCGGCGCTGCGGAAGTTCGTTTGGGCGTCAGAACCGGTGGGAAGTGTTCGGCCTCAGTACTGCTCAACCACGTCCTCCCCACCGGCGGCGGCTCCCGCTTCCGCGCTACCGAGACCTTAGCGCCAGCCCTTTCTGCGATCGGTCCGAGCGCCGTTTTCTCAAGATTCCTCCAGCCGTTCGAGCCAAGGCTCAGCAAACGAGCTAGCAGCCCGTTGACAAAGTGCTCCGGATGCCGTGACGACATCTTTCACTCCGGTGAGGCACCTGCCAGCCTCGCCGAATCCACAGATTCGCCTGCGTTTCCACGCACCACACCGAAGCGAATGCTGCCGCCGCGGCATCCGGAGCACTTTGTCAACGGGCTGCTAGCACCCGGTGAAACGCCAGTGGGATGAGAAGGACCCGCGTGTTCGGGTGCACGGTTCAACGCAACAATAACTGCCGCTCAATTTCGATATGGAACGACACTCGCTCGCGCGCCTGGTCTTGGGCGCTCTTCTGCTCTCCGCTCCGTTAGCGGGCATGCCCATTCCCGCAGCTCCTGGATCCACGACCGTTGACGTTCTACGCCGGGATGGGCTTGACGTCCGCAACGTGGACTCAGATCGGCTGCTCGTGCGGGTCGATCGGGGTTTGCTAGGAGTCCACAGTCTAATTGGGGATGTGGGCGTGGTGGTGCAGCACATCTCGCGGCGGGCTGACAGCGACTGGTTTCTGGCGCGGCTCGCGCGCCCGATCGCAGATCTGACCGATCTGTCCGCACGCATCGCTGAAGCACTGCAGGTCGACGGAGTGCAGTTCGCCGCTCCGCTGCTGTTCGGTCAGGACGCCGGGCGCTGGAGTGCCGCCCAACCGACCCTCCTCGTCCGCCTGTCCGAGTCGATGTCGATCGCCGAGGCTGAAGTACTGTTCGCGTCGCTGCCCTTGGCAGACCGCCCCGAGTACGACTTCGCCGGTTACCAGGGCGTTGTACGACTTCCACTGAGTTCGAGGTCCGGCGAAGAGGCTCGGCTACTCGCCAACGAGCTCGCTGCTCATCCGAGTGTCGTCTACGCTCAGCCCGACTGGTGGGGAGTGGCGCGCGGAACCGACGTCCCCAATGACCCGGAGTTCAACAATCAATGGGGCCTGAGGAACACGGGCCAGGAGATGGGCGTACAGGGCTACGATATCGACGGCGATGTGGCCTACGTCAATGCCGGCGCTGAGACGATTCCGGGAGCTGAGGTCAGAGTCCTCGTGATCGGGGGAGGAGTTGAGCTCGATCATCCTGATCTTGCTGCCAACATCGCCGGGGGAATCGACTTCTTCGATCCAGCGGGCGACGGGAGTCCGACGGCTGTCTGCGAAGCGCACGAAACCTGGGTTTCCGGGATCATCGCTGCCGTTCAGAACAACGGGGTCGGTGTCGCGGGCATCGCTAGTTCGGTGAAGATTTACGCCGCCCGAGCTGTCGACTACCCGCCTACGGGCCCAATAATCGTCTGCAACGATTCCGGGAGCATCTACTCGGATTCGACCCTCATGCAGTCGCTGAGCTGGGGCCTCGCAAATGGGTGCTTGCTCTCGAACACCAGCTACGACCTGATGAGCACCGATGCGGTAGGAGACGCCTACGAGACGACCGCCCAGGCGGGGATGCTGCACTTCGCTTCGACAGGCAATGACAACTGGGCGATCGTCAACTTTCCCGCTTCCGAGTCGTCGGTCGTAGCCGTGGGCGCCATTGATCGCGACGGGGAACGCTGGGTGGGCAGCAACTACGGTCCCGAGCTCGACTTCTCTGCGCCTGGTGTCGATGTCTGGACCACGAACCCCCTGAGCTTCTTCCCCATTGCCGGCGAATACGGGGCCGTGACCGGCACCTCATTCGCCTCACCCATGGTTGTTGGCGCCGCAGCCGTCTACGCGGCGACTCACGCGACCGTCGGATCGAGTGGAGAGATTGTCTACCCGCGTCGTGCGGAGATCCTCGACGCTCTCATCTACTACTCGCGCGATCTCGGCCCTGTTGGCAAGGACGACGAGTACGGTCACGGCCTGCCCAACGCCGGCTTCATGGCGCTTCCCGGCAAGATCGGGTCGCACCCGGACGCGTTCTACAAGCCCTACGGGACGGGTAAAGAAGGCTGTCTTGGCCCGATGACGCACAGTGCTCGCGGCGTCCCGGTCGCCGGCTCGACGATTCAGTTGACCTGCAATGAGATCTCCGACGGCACTTCAAGCGGGGATCTGGGATTCCTCCTCGTCAGCCTCCACCCGGTGCCTCCCGGCGGCGTCCCAGGTCTGCCCCACATCCTCGTCGACCCGGATTGGCTCATCTCGGGGCCGGACATCCCGACGGCGACGATCCTCGGAATCGGCACGGCGGAAGAGGTCGACTTCGTCGTGCCCAGTCTCCCGGACACCAAGCTCTACACGCAGTTCGTCTGGCTGTGGAGTTGGTTGTGCACGCCGACCTTGGTCGACGGCTATAGCAACGGCCTCGAGATCACGATCCAAGCCGGACCGTGAGACCGCCGCGCCCGGGGGCGGAGTACGGCGTCAGTCACTTTCCTCCGACTTCCCGGCGTCGCCGGGAAGCCGGAGGAAAGTGACTGACGCCGTACTCCGCTGCTTCCTCCTCCACCACCGGGACTGGCGACAATCGCCTCCCAGTCGCGGGTCGGCACGGCGGGTCGGGATCGTGACTCAACGACCACGGGCTGAACCTGGGGTCACCCGAACGGCGCGTCCCCATCGCGAGAGCGCGGTGAGCCAATGGCTCGGTGGGTCCCTGAGATCCGATGGGATGGCGCTCACTGCGGCGAGCGAAGGCGCGGAAATACCGCGCTCCGGAGTTCGAACAGGGCACGATCCAAGCCGTTCCGACCCCGTCAGAGAACCCCGCCATGCTCACCGCCACGATCGCTCTGCTCCTCAGCGCCAGCCCGACCCTACCCGTCCGAACCGCCGCAGAGGATGGGATCGCCCGGATCGAGATGGAGCTTGCAACCATCGGGCTGCTCGACGGCAGTACCGTGATTGCCGATCGCGGAAAACTGCTCGTTCCGATCGTCCGGCCCGACCCCGGGAGCAAGGAGATCGCGATCGAGTTCTGGCGCTTCCCCGCGCTCGAGAGTGCCGACGCGGAGACGCCACCGGTCTTCAAGCTGCACGGCGGGCCGGGATGGCCGGGCGTGCGGTTGGAACCTGGAGACTACGAGGAGGACATTCTGCCCATCGTGCGGTATGCCGACCTCGTCATCGTCGGCCAGCGCGGCATCGGATCCTCGACCGGCATGCCCTGCCCGATGGCTCCGGCCTCGCCCGCGGGCGCGGATGAAAGCCAAGCGGAAGCGGATGCCGCGCTCGTGGAAGCCTGTAAGGCCTGCCGCGAACACTGGGAATCCCAGGGCTACGATCTCACCGGGCTGAACGTCATAGAAGCCGCGGAGGATCTCGAAGACGTGCGCCGCCTGATGGGGTACGAACAGATCACACTGTGGGGCGGGAGCTTCGGCTCGCACTGGGGCATGACCATGATGCGCTCTCATCCGGAGAGTGTCGCCCGCGCTGTCCTCACGGGTATGGAGGGGCCCGATCACACCTACGACATGCCCAGCGGCGTCCTCGCCTCGCTGGAACGCATCGCAGCCGCGGCCGAACGTTCCCCCACGCTCGCAGGTCGCATTCCTGAGGGAGGCTTGATCGCCGCCTTTCGCGAAGTCATCGCACGCGTCGAACAGGAGCCGCTCGAGCTGGAGGTCGGTGGCCAGACAGTACGCATCTCCGCCGAAGACATACGGGAGGCGGCCAAGGGATATACGGCAAGCACCGGTTCCCGCCGCGGCGCTCGCACTTGGCCTGCGGACGTGATCGCGCTTTACGAGGGCAACTACGACCTTGCCGGTCGTGCAAAGCTCGCCGACTCGGACTCGCCACAGCGGGCGCTTCCGAGCGCGAGCTTCTTCATGCTCGACTGTGGCTCAGGCATCAGCCCCGCGCGACTCGACATACTGAAGAACGACCCTGCGGCCGCGGTCGTCGGAGATCTCGGCCACTTCTACCAGACCGCCTGCGCCGCCTGGGATTCCGACTTGGGGGACGACTTTCGCAAGAACTTCAACACGTCCATCCCGACGGTGATTGTGCACGGCACGTGGGACACGAGCACGCCCTTCGATAACGCACTCGAGCTCGCCAACTACTTCGGCGATTCGCGCTTCGTAGTCGTCGAGGGCGGCTCGCACGGAGCACTCGGGGAAGCACTGGACCACTCGCCAGAGTTCCGAACCGCCTTGATGCAGTTCGTCGCTACGGGCGACAAGTCCAACGTGCCCGACGCCGTCCAACTGCCGGAGCTCAACTGGGCGCCCCCCCACTGAGTGACGGGGGCGCTGGACTCAGCACGGTCCCGAACTTCGCGCCCGGCTTCGCTCGAGGCGCGGCGAGCTCGCCGCGCCGCCGGGACGGCTCAAGCGCGAAAGCAGTCAGGAGCCCCAATGGTAGAACGCCACCCCGACCAGACCGGGGTCGACGTCCAACTCGATGGTCACTGCGCCCACGGCGGGCGCGGACTGCGGCCCGCTCGTCGCAAACGGGACGAGCGTCAAGAGGTCACCCAGAGCGGGCAAGAAAAACAAGGGGTCTCGCCTGGCGACACAACTGGCCTCATTACACCCAACTCGCCCCCCCCCGGGCTTGCAGATCCGGACTTCGCGCTGCGATCCAAGCCAGGAGCCGCCTTGGATGGCGCCTTGCCGGCCTCGGGCGTCGGTTTCTGGCGCTACGCCCACGACGTATCCGCGGCGCGCCCAGATCCAGGGCGAGCCGTCGCGGCTGGAGCTATCCGTCTCCGCTGGACGCCGGCGTTGGCGTGTGACCAGTAGTGCATCGCCTCGTGGACCAGGCACGAGAGAATCGGTTCGATCTGCGGGTGGCCGGGGCGCTCGGCGATGGGGTTTTTGGTGAACGCGCCGTCGCGGGTCTGCAGGTAAATGCCGTTCGCGTCGGTCTTCGCGCGCGCGGGATTGTAGACGTCGGCAGGCTTGCCCTCGGCCGAGCCCCAGGCTCTGGCCCCCCGGCTCCAGCAGGTTTTGCACAGGCAGTGGATCGGCGGTTCGCTGGTCGTGATGGGGCTAGTGAAGCCGCCGCTCTGCAGCACCTCTCGCAGCGTCTTGCCCATGGCCTCCATGGTGAAGCCGACGACGAGCGCGCCGCGATCGGACTTCTCGGCTTCATCCAGCGACAGGCCCGTTGAGGCGATGCGCCACGCGACGGTGTTGTTGCACCCTGATCCACTACAAGCCGGCATCGGCGTTCCTTTCCTCGGGGGCAGTAGGGATCCCCGCTTCGATCCCGAGAGCGCCTTATCCGCTCCTGAACAACATCCAAGCCAACCCCAAGTTTCGCGATACGGCCAACGACAACTATCGCTTGCTTGCGACTTCCCCCTCGAAAGACACCGGAGACATTGGGCTCGCGCCCGCCGATGATCTTCGAAGCGTTGCTGCCAGTCGACTTGGATCTGAACGTCCGGGAGCGGGGGCCCGCGGCTGATATGGGGGCCTACGAGTTGTAGGAGTCTGATACGGAGTCGCACACCGCGCCGCACTGCGGCGGGTTGGCCTGGAGGCCTCCCGAGCCACTCGCCGCAGTGCGGCGCGGTGTGCGACTCCGTATCAGACTCTTCAAAGCGCACCAAACCTCAGGCGTCCGGATTTTGTCCATCGGCCGATGGATGTCCCTGTGCAGCGACTCGTCCGGGGAACGGTTCCACTCGCGAGAGAGCCACGCGGGGTACAGGTGAACGACCGGAACGCCGACGGCAATCCCGAGGTGGTAGACCCCGCTGTTCACGCTGACCAGGGCGCGCGCACCCGAGATCAGGTTCACCAGCTCTCGCACGTCGAGATTGTGAAGATTGACCACACCGGGAGCCGCGAGCGGCGACTCCAGTGGCGTCCCGACAGAAACCGGGGTCAGCCCCAACTCGGAACGAATTCGGCGGGCCAGCCGCTTCCAGCGCCACTCGGACCAACGCCGCGTGTACACGCCTGACACCGTGTGTCGCGCCAGGATGACGTAGCCAGCAGCGGGCCGATCCGGACACTCGAAGCGCTCGATCCGGTCGCGGTCGAGGACAGGCCGGGTGCTCTCGAGCGTGTAGCCAAGCTCCTCGGCGTAGGTTTGGGCCAGGTGAAGCGGCGTTCCGTCGGACGAATGCCTCGGTGTGGACTGGACGTCGAATACGTGCCGGAATCCGTCCTCCCCGCGGAACGCAGGAAGGTTCTGGACGAACGGGGTCGACGGCTCAAACACGATTTCGTGATCCGACCTCCCCGTCAGATAGACAAGCTCGTCGACATCGGGCGAGAGCTCCATGACCCGTGCGTAGGCGCAGTCGGGAACGATCAGTCGAATGTGATGATCGGGATGATCCCGCCGATAGATGCGCAACGAAGGGGTCACGTTGATCAGGTCGCCGAGCAGGTGCAGGCAAGCGAACACCGCGCGACCCGGAGCCGATGCTCGGTCGCGGCCGGAAAGGCGGACCGCCCTCGTCCCGACCGGCACCTCGCCGCATTCCGGGGCGGGCGCGAGTTGCACCAGGGAGTGGCAGTCCGGAGTGAGGAAACGTGCGATCTCGGCAGCCGTGCGAAGCCCTGATGATATGGGGCCAGCGGACGGCTCGGAGTCCCCGATCCGGACCGTCTCGCCGGAGAGCCCCCGAACGACGAGTGGGACAAGCTCCTTGCCGTTGCGCAGGTAGAGCGTCACCCGACCCGCCGTGAGGCTTCGGAATGAACTTGCGCATGCGAGGCGCGGCCGTCCTCGCGCGAGGCTGATCAGCGAGTCGCTAAGCGTCTGGTGGCACGAGGCGATTGCCTCGTTCTCCCGATTCAAGGCAAGCCAGCCTCGCGTACGCGTGACCTGGGAAGTCCCGGTAGCTCCGACGATCTCTCAACTCCCTCGGAGGCCTCTCTTACCCGAGCAGTTGAATAAGCCCGGGTGCCAGAGGCTATACCGGCCCAGGGTCTGCCTTCGCTCGGTCGTGCGCTAACCGAGCGGTGTTAGAAGCGTGGTACTACCGCGCTTTCAGGCCGTGAGCCGTGCTGCTCTCTCCAAGCAGCTTCGCCGTCGCCCGGCGAGTCGCAGTCGCTTGTAATGGAGCCAGAGGCGGGAATTGAACCCGCAACCCCTGCTTTACGAAAGCAGTGCTCTACCATTGAGCTACTCTGGCCTGAAGGGCTTGCCCTCGTTCCGATGAACTAGTTGTTCACCGACATGCCTAGGCTTCGAAGTGCTTCGCCGGCGGACCCCATGGATCCGAGAGCGGAAGCCGCAGCTTGGCGCATGGCAATGCTGCCTTCTCCGGCAGCGAGGCCAGAAAGGATATCGCGAAGGCCCGCAAACTGAGCGAGCTCTTCGTTGTTTCCGAGCATTCCCGCAAGCGCGTTGCCGGCCGCGGTGCGCAGCTCGTCCGAGCCTTCACCGGTCAACACACCAACGACAGCTTCGAGTTGAGCGCTCGTTCCGCCGCAGCTTGCTAGCGCGTGAAGCGCGGGCACCGCGACGTTGTCGGCGCGAGCGCCCGCCACCGAGGCGAGCACGTCGGCGACCGTCGAGAGATCCGTCGCGCCGGCGCTTGCTAGCGTTGCGAGCGCCGAAGAAGCCTGCGCGGCCAACGCCTCGGCGCGGGCACGGTCGCCGGTGATCTCGCTGGTCAGGTCTTCAATGCCACTCAGGTAGTCGACACCGCTGGGGTCGACGACCATCGCCGCCTTCTCGCCGAAGATCTCCGAGGCCGTGTCGACGTCACTGCTGACGACCACGATCGGCACGGAGCCGAGGCGACCCGATGCCGCGATCTCGTCGATTACCTGATCGGTCGTCAAGTCGGGCAGCGAGTCCGCTACGAAGAGCACGTCGAGGCCCGGAAGGCGCGAGAGAGCAGCGAGGCCAGAGCCTCCGCTTCCCCAGCCCTGAGCGGCGAAGCCGGCCGCCTCGAGCTCGGTCAGGATTCCGTTGCGACGGTCAGCGTTGCCATCAACGATGCCGGCGACCCGAACGGACTCGCGCGACACGGCGTTGCCAAGCGATTGGACGACGGCGGTCGAAGCGCCGACGTTCGAGCGCTTCGCGATCGAGGCCAGCGCGACGGCGGCTTCACCCGCAAGGCCACCGCCCGTGGCGAGCGCGGCGTTCAAGCCGGAGCTCGGCGCGCCCGCAACGTGGCCGAGGACACGGCAAAGCTGCACGGCCGCACCCACGTCGAGCGGCTCGCGCAGGGCTTGCTCCAACGCGAGGTTGGCCGCGTCGGCGCCACCGGCGAAAATCGAGACCGTTCCATTCTCAACGTGGGCCTGAACGGCCTCGTCAAGATCGGCTCCTCCGTCGGTCGCGTCCGCTGCGCGCGCTGCCTGGACGGCGCCTACGTACGAAAGGCCGGCCGCGGCCTGGGTTGAATCGGCACCAGCGGTCATCGCGGCGAAGAACGCCTTGCGCGCCATCTCGCCTCCATAGAGGAAGCGCGGAACCTCGCGGCCCTCGAGGGTGCGTCCGTTCCAGTCCCAAACGAAGTCGTTGATCAGGTGCGCGGGAAGAATGCGCGCAGACTCGGTCGCGTAGCCCCAACCGAGCTCGAGGAGCCCGGACGCGGCATCCGCCCCGCCTACCGCCGCGCCGGCGGCCTGGCGAATCCCAGCCTCGGTGTCGGTCGCGGCGAGATGCGCCAGCATGGCCATTCCGCGTGGATCCGAGATGCGCGCGAGCGTCTGCACGGCGCTCAGGCGCTGGGTGCGGTCTTCGCTTTGCAGCACTTCGACCAGCGGAGCGACCGCCAGATCTCCCATGTCGATCAGCGCCGTCATGGCAGCCAGGCGACGGTCATCGTCGCTCACGTCTCCGAGGGCGGCTACGAACGACGGAACGGCGTACTCGCCGTGGTTCGAGCGCAGGTCGAGGACAGCGCGCTTGCGCTCGACGATGTTGCCCTCGAGCGCCTGCTTGACCAGCGGACGAATCTCTTCCGCATCATTGCGGTGGGCGCGCTTGCCCTCGCGGGCCAGCGACATCATGCGCTTGGCGACAAGCTCCGCCTCACCGCCCTGGACCAGAAGGTCGGTCCACAGGTACGGCTCGGTCGTGCGCCACATTTGATATGCGGTCTCCGCGTCCGGATCTTGGGAGAGCACCTTCTTGAACTCGACCAGCGCGTCATCGGTGAGGCCCTGCTCGAGTAGATCCACCGCGCGTGCGAAGGTCTCCTCGACATCCTGGGCCGCGATCGGAGCGGAAAGAAGGCTGGCGAGGGCGATGCCCCCAAAGAGGCCAGGAACCCGGCGAAATGCGGTCATGTCGTGCTCTTTTGGACGATTGGAAACAGTGGAACCCGCGCTCGAGATCGCAGGCCCAGCGCTAGGGCGAGATACGCTGAAGCCGTTGCAGAGCAACCGGTTGCGAGAATGATAGCGAGGGCCGCCGGTCGGTCAAGCGCACCGCTCGTTGTCCCCTACCCCGGAGGCCGCTCCCAGCTACCGGTTTCCGCGCTCCTCTGCCCCGCGGACCGGACCCCCTGAAACCCCTCCCGCATCACCGAGCGGACGCAAACCTAACCCCGGACTGAACTTCCCGAGCAAGCGCCCCGGCCGAGCGCCCGTCGCCGCGGCACCCAGCGGGAGCCCAAGAACCCAGCTCGCCCCGAGCGCCGCGAACGCCAACGCCTCACGAGCATCCGGATCGACCCCGAATTCCGCGGTCGACACGACCCGCCGGCCCGTGCGCCTCGCGAGCGCTTCGATGAGCGGCCGGTGATGCACGCCACCGCCGCCAACGGCCAACGCCCCGGCGTCCGCCCCCGAGCCCCCCACTCCGTCGGACCCGCGGCCCACGGGCTGATCCGGCTCCGCTCCCACGAAGGCGCCCAGCGCCCGGGCGACGACCTCCGCGACCAGCTCGACCGCCGTCGCCAGCAGGTCGTGCGGCTCGGCCACTTCCGCCAGCCAGGTCTCGATCCACTCACCGCCAAAGGTGTCGCGACCGGTGCTCTTCGGTGGTTCACGATCGAAATAGGGATGCCTGAGCATGCGCTCCAGAATCGCTGGCTGGCTGTGTCCACGCGCCGCCAGCTCGCCGCCCCGATCGAACGGGCGATCGAATAGGCGCTGCGCGAGCCCATCGAGCAGGCATCCGGCCGGACCCGGGTCGAACGCCATGCCCGACGCCAAGCACGTCACGTTCGAGATGCCGCCAAGGTTGAGGATCGCGCGCGGTCCCCCGGGGCCCGCGAAGAGCCAATCGTCGACAAGCGCCGTCAGCGGCGCCCCCTCCCCGCCCGCCGCGACGTCCCGCTGCCTGAAGTCGCTGAGCGTCGCCGCGCCGGCTGACTCGGCGACGAAGTCCCCGTCGCCGAGCTGCAACGTGGCCGCGCCACTAGGCTCCCCACCATCGTGGTGGTAGACGGTCTGCCCATGGCTCGCCACGAGCGAGACCACGCTCCCGTTCTTCGCCGCCAGCTGCCCAACGGCGTCGCCAAAGGCACGCCCGAGATCGCGGTCCAGCAAGGCAACGCCCCGCAGGTCAATTCGCTCGCCCGCCACCGCCTCACGCAGGCGCAGCTCCAGATCCGCCTCGAACGCAAGCGTCTCGAACGCCAGCAACCGCGGGGCCGCGAGCCCCGTTTTGCGCCAACCGCCCCCTGCCGCGCGTGGAAACTCCACCAACGCCACGTCAATCCCGTCCATCGAGGTCCCCGATAGGACGGAGCCGACCACCCCATCACCGGCGAGCAGACGCGCGCGCAGACCCGCCAGTTGCTCGTGCGGAGCCACGTCCGGGAGCCCTCCGCGATCCGGCCAGTTCGAAGATTTCGTCACGCTCTCCGATTCGAGCAAGAACGGCCGCGACTTGCTAGCGTTGCCGCTATCCCGCCGAGAACCGCCTGCGCCCCCCGGATCACCGCCGATGACCCTCGCCCCCTATTCCACTTGAGCACTAAGCCCGCCCCCAACGAGCGCGCGACGATCTTGGTTGTCGACGACGAAGCGGACATCCGCACAGCGCTGGAGATGCTGCTTCAATACGAGGGCTTTGGCGTCTGGACGGCCCGCAACGGGCGCGAGGCCCTACGGCGCATCGAAAGCGAGGCGGAGTCCGAACGCGCCCCCGCGCTCGTGCTGACCGACGTCAAGATGCCCGAGATGGACGGCCTCACCTTGCTGTCCGAGCTGCTCGCCCAGCCGTCTCCCCCGCCGGTTGTGATGATCTCGGGACACGCCGACGTCGCGATGGCCGTCGAAGCCGTCAAGCAGGGTGCAACCGACTTCCTCGAGAAGCCCCTCGACCAGAGCCGCGTGCTCGTCAGCATCAACAACGCGCTACAACGCTCGCAGCTTCAGCAAGAGAACTCCGAACTGCGGCGCGCCCTCTCGGCACGCTGGCCCTTGGTTGGTGCGAGCCCGTCGATGGAAGCGCTGGCGAATGAGATCGCCAAGGTCGGACCGGCCGACATCCCCGTGCTTATCACGGGCGAAAACGGAACGGGCAAGGAAGTCGTGGCGCGCAATCTACACATGGCGAGCCGGCGCTCGACCGGCCCGTTTGTCGCCGTCAACTGCGCGGCCATCCCCGAAGAGCTGATCGAGTCGGAGCTCTTCGGACACGAGAAAGGCAGCTTCACCGGCGCCCACGAACGTCGCGTTGGACACTTCGAAGCCGCCAACGGAGGAACGCTCTTCCTCGACGAGATCGGCGACATGCCGCTCGCGGCACAGGCCAAGGTCTTGCGAGCGCTCGAGTCGCACGAGATCACGCGTGTTGGTGGCAACCAATCCCTGAAGGTCGACATCCGGGTGCTCGCCGCAACGAACGCGGACCTCGCGGCCGCCGTCGAGGAGAAGCGCTTCCGAATGGACCTGTTCTATCGGCTCAACGTCGTCCCCCTACGCGTACCGCCGCTGAGGGAGCGTGGCGACGACATCGAGCTGCTTGCCGAGCACCTCCTCGCTCAGATCGCCGAACGCTCGGGCCGCAGCCCGCTCAAGCTGGGCGAGGACGCGGCGCAGCTCCTGCGATCACTCGACTTCCCCGGCAACGTCCGTCAGCTGCGCAACCTGCTCGAGGGCGCCCAAATTTTCGCCGAAGGCGACGCCATCGTGCGCGCCGACGTCGAACGCCTGCTCGCCGGAGGACCCGCGCTCGCCACCCCCGATGCTCCGGAAGCCGCGCCGGGCTTGGGCGCCCCGTTCGATGCCCCGAGCTTCGAAGCGTTCAAGAACCAGAGCGAGGAACTCTTCTTTCGGCGCAAGCTCGAAGAGTACGGCGGCAATGTGAAGCGCACCGCGGAGTCGCTCGGGATGCAGCGCAGCCACCTCTACAAGAAGCTCGACCGCTACGGCCTGCGCTAGCCGGTCGGCTCCCCAACGACTTGACTCCAAACGACGCACGTCCGGACCTCGACGTTCCTGCCGGCGACGACGCCGGTGGAGCACAGTCCGGTGACGCGCCCGATCGCGACGGACCCGCTCGAAGAGCACCCGGCTCCCCCCTCGCGCCCTGCCCCAACTGCGGCGAGACGCCTCACTCGCAACGACCCTACTGCGCGCTCTGCGGCCAGGACAACACGCGCCCGCGACTCGAAACCCGCGGTGTGCTTGGCGACGCCGCGCAGCAGTTCCTCGGGTGGGATAGCGCCCTAACTCGAACCCTGGGCGGGCTCGCCCGTTCGCCGGCCAGCGTGCCGTTGCACTACGTCGAGGGCCGCCGCCGTTCCTACGTCAACCCAGCCCGCTTTTGCCTGCTATCACTCGGCCTCTGGTTTTTGTCGATTCGATGGGCCGACCTCGACCCGATGGAGCTTTCGGGCATCGACATTCAGCCCGGACCGGCCGACACCAAAGCGAACGCCGTCGCGGTCGAATTGCAGACGTTCCTAGCCAGCCACCTCGAGCTCCTGCTCTATCTCGCACTCCCGTTCCTCGCGCTCATCCTGCGCGCAGTGTTTCGGCGCTCCGGCCGCAACGTCGCCGAGTGCCTGGTGCTCGTGCTCTTCCTCTCCGGCTTTCGATTTCTCGCAACCGCTGCCGTTGTGCCCTTTGAGCAGGCCACCGGTTTTGCGGTCGTTTCCGCGCGAATCGTCTTCGGGCCGATCTGGCTCATCCGCGCTGCCCGCGGATTCTTCGGCACAACTTGGTTCGGAGCAACATGGCGCGTACTCCTCGCGCTCGTGGCCTTCATGCTCGCAACCGTCTTCTGCTTCGGAGCCGTCGCGCTTCCGTGGGTGCTCCTGCGTTCGAGCAGCTAGGCAACCGCGACCCAGCCAAGCCTACCGCTCAGCCCCCAACGCCGATCGCCCCCGCGCCGACCGAGCTTCGGCGGCGCGAGGGCGATCGCGGCGAGCGCTGCCCTGGGCAGCTGGCAAGCGTGACCCTTAGCGCGGAACGTCGAGCACCAGTCCGACTTCGAGCGTGTGCTCGTCGGCAAGCAGCGCACGGTTGGCCTCGAAAATTTCACGCCAACGACGCGAGGGTGCCGTAGACCTTCTGCGAAATCACGCTAAGGCTGTCGCCGGAGACGACGGTGTAGTTAGTGACCGCCGCGTCCGCAAGCGACTTGCGCTGAACGGGCTGGACCGGCGGGCGAGCTGGCCCGGAGCGCGTCAGGTCGAACAGCGGGACCAGCAACTCCATACCCCCGGCGAGCGTCCCCGGATCATCGTTGGCTTGGCGCAAGAGGTCCGTGTAGCTCCGATTGCCGTAGAAGCGCTCGCTCAAGCTGGCCCAAGTGTCGCGCTTGCGAACGCTGTAGCGCATGCAATCGTCGAGTCCAGGAATCGAGCTCAAACCGGCGTCATTGATGAGGATGCCGCCGTCCACGGTCGGGGCAGCCTTCGACGGCTTCGCCGCCTTCGTGCCGTTGCCGGGCCGACGCACGGTCGCGGCCAGCAGCGGCGTATCGGTGCGCAGCGGTCCGTTCGCGTCCGCTGGCGAGCCGCCGGCGTTGTTCGCGTTCGACGCCTTGTCCTGCTCTGCGCGGCGCGCGGCACGGCGATCCCGGCTCGAACGGCGCAGGCGATCCGCGGCTTCGGCGTCCGGGGCTGCGGCGTCCGGGTCTGCGTTCGCGCCCAAGACGCTGCTCGGCAGCGGTTCCAGGTCACCGTTGCGACGGCGAGCCGCCTCCAACGGACCGCTCGGCGGAGCGCTGCGGTCGGACACGGAGCCAGCGGACGCGGCGCGATCATCGAGACGCGCAACGCCACCGGGGCCGGCCAAATCGTGCGCGTCGTCCGCGCTGTTCATCGTTACCCCGAGGACAATCGCCACCAGGAACAGAACAACCAGGACCACGAGCTTCTCGAGGTTTCCCATCGACACGAAAGCCTTTTTCTCTGGGGCAGGCAGGGGAATTCACGGAGGAGGCGCGCGAACCACAGCGGTCCCGTCCTCCCGTGCCGTTATCCCAGTCCCCGGGATCCGGTTCAAAAGAAAAAGGCCTCCCCCGCCCCAAAATCCAGTATTTGAGTCTCAGCTAGACACACCATGGAGGGTGTTTCGAGCAACTCTCCCCTGAACGCTTCCGGACCTCGGAGCACTCGATCGGGAGCCGAGCCGCCCATCCTGGTCGTGCGCCAACGCCCTGAGGCACACGCGGCAATCGTCCACGTGCCAGCGGCCCCCTCTGCTGGCGGCACCCTCTGCAAGCGGCCCCCTCTGTGAGCGGCCCAACAACGGCACCAGCCACAGACGCCCAGAGGGAATGGCTCCGCCGCTGGGCAACCGGGGCGTGTGACCGCGCGAGCACCGCCCATCGGGCACCACAGGACCCCCGGCCGCCTCCGATAGCTCCACCAGGCGCGGCCCTATGCAGAGGAGTGCGCCAAGCGCTCGCCCGCCGCACCCCGGAACAGCCTCGATTGCACCGACCGGCGCAATCGCCGCCCCACCGCCTAGCCCCAGCGCGAAGCGCTTCGGAGGCTGCCTCCCCGCTCGCCGCGCGGCGCGCTCGGCAGGTTTCCGACCCGGCGCTCTCCATCCGCTTGCTGTGCTTCCTACGATCGACCCCGTGACGCGCACCAACGACTCCTCCATCCCGCGCGCGGCCGAGCCGGCCGTGCTCGCGATCCTGCTTGTCGCAAGCGCCCTGCAGCTCCTCTTATGGAGCCGGGTGGAGGGCTACCAACTGGCCGACTGCGTCGAGTACCTCGACCGCGCGCAGCAAATCGTCTCCGGCCGCCGGCTGGATCCTGGTGCGGCGCGCTCGTTTGCCTTTTCGGCACTCCTGACCCCGTTCTTCGCCCTATCGAAGGCACTTGGCGCCAGCTCCGATGCGTGGGTCGTGCCCGCGGTGCGGATCGCGGAGATGGCCCTCGGCTTGGCCACGCTCCTCTCGGTCGCTCGCATCGGCACCCGACTCGCCACCCGGCGCGCCGGGCTCGCGGCCGCCTGGGTCCTCGCGGTCAACCCGGTCTTCCTGCGCTACACCATCACGCCGCTCTCCGGCCCGCTGGCCATGCTACTCGTGACGCTCGCGTTCGAAGCGCTGCTGCAGCCCGGTGGTTTTCGGCGCGGTCTGCACGGCGGCCTTCTGCTCGGGGGTGGAGTCCTCGTCGCATTCCAGGTGCTCCCGATCGCGGGCGCCACGCTCATCGCGCTGGCGCTCCGAGACCGAGCGCGCGGACTGCCCCTGCTCGCGGGCGCACTCGTCGGCATCGGCACCGGACTCTTGATCCAGTGCTCGCTCGACGCGCTGGTTTACGCCGGCTTCGGTTCGAGCCTTGTTCGCTACACCCGCGAGAACGTCACGGGGGGTGCTCACTCGCGTGCTCTACCACTCGGGCTTCCAAGAAGCTGCCGCCAAGGTGTACGAGTGGGGCGAGGGCGGCCAGGCCGTCACCGCCACAACAGACTCAGGAGTCACCGCCGCCGACTTCCGCGAGCGGCAGCCAGCGGACTTCTACCAGGCGAACTTCCACGCCGAATTGCTGCCGTGGCTCCTCACCCCGCTCCTGCTCCTCGGCTTCCTGCGGCTCCTCCGCGAGCGGCTCGGAAGCGCCTGGCTGCTCATGTTCGTCTTGTTCACGAATGCCTTCTGCTGACCCAAAAGGGATCGAAGTCCTACCGGCTCCTACTCCCGCTGCTGCCCGTCCTCACGCTCTTCATCGCCTTGGGTTGGGACGCCTTCATGCGGCGGCGCGACGCGACTCGGGCCACCTCCTTCCTCGGTAGCGCAGGCCGCCTACTCGCCAGCGCCTTCCTCATGGTCGCGCTGCTGCTCAGCGCACGCATGGGCCATGCGCTCAACCTCAAAGCCCACGGCGGATACTGGCGCGCGATGGAGTTCGTCACAGCCGACCGGGCGGCCGCTCGCGCCGCCAGCCCCGCGACCAGCCCTGCGAACGGCCGGGCCCGCGTCGCGAGCGCGTACTACTGGGCCGTCGCCTTCCGCGATTCCGAGGACGTCGAGGTCGTGAAGCTCCCGCGCGCCCTGCTGGCGTGGGACCGCCTGGACGCTACCGACCGAGCGCGCTTGTTCGAAGCCCTCGACTCGCTCGACTGGTTCGTTGGACACATGAACCTGCTCTGGCGCTCGCCTGAGCTCATGTCCGCGCTCAACGAACGCTTCACGGTCGCCCACTTCGACTACGACGCGCCGACGTTCGAGGGGCTTGCACCGGTCTGCGTCCTCAGACGCCGGTCGCCGGCCAGCGACCCCAGCGCGCGCGTCTTTTTCGCCCGCACGATAGCGGGGCCCGGACCACCGGCGAGCGCGTCCCCGATCGCCGTGACGCCCCACGACGTTCGCCGCTCCCGACGGCCAACCATGGATCGAGTTCGGAGGCCTGGAGGTCGAGTCCGCCCTGGCCGGTGACGAAGTTTGCTGGGTCACGCTGTGGTGGCGAGCGCTGCGTAGCGACCTACCGCCCCTTGCCGTCCAGCGCTCGTTCGCCGACCCCGACGGGCGCGAACTGGTTCTCGGGTACCGCGGCCCCTGGCCAGCCTATGGAGCACTCTCCACCGAGCGCTGGCAACCCGGCGAGTGGGTCCCAGAGGTCCTACCCCTTGCTCGTCCCCACCAGCGCCCTGGCCTATGGGGCGGGCTTACGCCCGGGGCGAGCGGCAGCCTGTGCGGCTCAGCATCGGGCTCGCCCTGCGCGGTACCGACGGACAGCCGGTCCCCCTAGCGCCCCTGCCCCATCCTGGCGCCCCAACGCCTGTCGCGGCCCCCTCCGATACGGAACCCGCGTTCGTCCGCTCGGCCGGTCGCCTCTGGGGACCGCGCCGGCAGGATCGTCGTCGGCGGCTTCTGGATCCCGGTCCCCGTCGAAGCCCGCGTCCCCGACGACGGGCGGCCGATCGGAGCGCGCTAGCCACGCTGCGCCCGCACTTCTGGCCGTGGCCGGCGCGCCTCCGGTCCCCACCGACCAAGACCGGTGCCCGTCCCGAAATCGGGCACCGAGGCCGAGTGCTTCCCCGGACGCTCTTGAGGCTGCCCAGCGCCGGCGATATCTTCAGCCAGTCCCAAGCCGCTCCGGACGGAAATCCGTCCCCGAGTGCGCTGGTTGGACGAGCACGCTACGCCCCAAGGTTCCCCACCATTGCCGTCCGATCTGTCCGCCCCGATTCGCTCCGCGCGTCTAGCTTCTCCCCTTCGACGCTCCGTCCTCGCAGCCTTCTCGCGCTGGTCTGCGCCTGCGCTTCGACCGACTCACGCGGCGCGGGGCGAGGCCCTGCGCGTCACGCTGATCGACTACACCGAAGGCAGCCGCTTCGAGCTGGTCAGTCGCACCCACACCGACCCCGTCGAGTACTACTCGACCCGGCGCGATGACGCGTCGCGCAAGATCGTCGACGACGAGCTCGCTGGTGCCTTGATCGAATACCTCGAGGGCCAAGGCTTCACGACCTACAGCCAAGTCGGCCGCCGCGCCGCCCGACGGACGCGGGCACTGGACCGCGGCATCGAGCTCGAGACACCCGACGGCATCACGCACCTCGTGACGGGGATGAACTCCCCCAACGACGAGCGACAGGTCATGGTGAACTGCACCGTGAGCTTCCTCGCCCCTCTATCAGGAAGCCCAGTCGTTCCAAACGATCCAAAACACGAGCGGGTCGTCGTTCTTCCAGAATACGGGGTCACGGTGAATCGGGCCGAGCGCACTCCGGAGCCTCGCGGCTCGCACTCCGGCGCCCGCGCGACCGACCCTCGCGTCCGAGCATTGGCAATCGTTCCCGCCCGCCTCGGATCCACGCGTCTCGTACGCAAGATGCTCTTGCGCGAGAGCGGGCAGTTCCTCTTCGAACACACGATTCGCAACGTCGAACGCGCGCCTTCCTTGAAGCGTGTCGTCCTGGCAACCGACTCGGCCGAGATCGTGTCTGCCGCCAAGTCGGTCCAAATCGACGCACTCCTGACCTCCGACGAACATCCGAGCGGCACCGATCGGGTGAACGAGGCCTTCGCCGCGATCGCAGCCGAGACCCCCGACGCCTGGATGTCGTGGTCAACGTCCAGGGCGATGAGCCAGAACTGCCGCCCGGCGAACATCGAACTCTTGGTCAGCGCGTTCGCCGATCGGCCGTCGAAATGGCAACGCTCAGCACGCCGATCGTGACGCCCGAGCTCCAAGCCGACCCCTCCGTCGTCAAGGTTGTCTGCAACGCTGCCGGCCGATGCGCTCTACTTCTCGCGTGCTCCAATTCCGGCGAGCCACCCGGCGCACCAGACGGTCACACCTCCGCGCATGCTGCGCCACCTGGGCGTCTACGCCTTCCGGCCGCGGGCACTCGAGACGTTCTGCGCCTCCCGGTCGGGCAACTCGAGGCGATCGAAGGCCTCGAGCAACTGCGCTGGCTGGAAGCCGGTCGCTCCCTACGCGTCCTGCAGGTCGCAGCGGCCTCGCCGGGGATCGACGACGCAAAGCAGTACTCCGATTCGTCGCGCGCCAGGCGCGACGCGGCACCCCTCCTCCCTCCGACCGCACCGGGCTTTCGAACCTCCAGAACCAAAGCGCATGACCAAGCACATCTTCGTAACCGGCGGGGTCGTCAGCAGCCTGGGCAAGGTCTCACCTTCCGCCGCCATCGGCATGATCCTCGAGCGACGCGGCCTCACGGTCTCGATGCAAAAGCTCGACCCGTACATCAACGTGGACCCGGGCACGATGAGTCCGTACCAACACGGCGAGGTCTACGTGACCGATGACGGTGCGGAGACCGACCTCGACTTGGGGCACTACGAGCGGTTCACGCACGCCAAGGTTAACGCGCCAGAGCAACTACACGACGGGCAAGATCTACCAGTCCGTGATCCACAAGGAGCGCCGCGGCGACTACCTCGGTCGAACGTGCAGGTGATCCCGCACATTACCGACGCGATCAAAGAAGCGATCCATGCCGGCGTCGGCGACGGCGTCGACGTCGCCCTGACGGAAATCGGCGGCACGGTCGGGGATATCGAAAGCCTGCCCTTCCTTGAGGCCATCCGTCAGTTCGCTCTTGAGCAGCGCCCCGAGGACACCTCTTCGTTCACATCACGCTGTTGCCCTACCTGCGCGCATCGGGCGAGATGAGAAGACGAAGCCGACGCAGCAGTCGGTCGGCCAAGCTGCGCGAAATCGGCATCCAACCTCACATTTTGGTCTGCCGCACGGAGCAGCCCATGACCGAGGAGATGGCCCGCAAGATCAGCCTCTTCTGCAACGTTCGTCGTGAGTACGTCGTTGAGGAGCGCGACGTCAGCCATTCGATCTACCAGGTCCCCACGGATCTCGTCGAAGCCAGGCTCGACGAAATCGTCGTGCGGCACCTCAAGCTGCCCGAGGCGCCCAAGTCCGACTTCAGCGACTGGTACGCCATGCTCGACGACATTCGCAACACGCGACGTGAAGTCGGAAATCGCCGTTGTGGGCAAGTACATCGAGCTCACCGATGCCTACAAGTCGATCTACGAAGCACTCGCTCACGCCGGCATCGCGAACAGCGTGCGAGTGAAGACCCGCCGGGTGCAGGCCGAAAAACTGCTCGAGTCGGGAACCGAGGTTCTCGAAGGCGTACACGGAGTGCTGGTCCCCGGCGGCTTCGGCGAACGCGGCCTCGAGGGCAAGATCAATGCCGTTCGCTGGGCGCGTGAGAACAACGGTCCCCTTCTTCGGCATCTGCCTCGGGCTCCAATGCGCGGTGATCGAGTTCGCACGCAACGTCGCGCAACTCGAAGGCGCTCACACCCTCGAGCACAGCCCCCACGCCCCCCACCCCCGTCATCCACCTCATGGAGGAGCAGCGCGGCGTGAGCGATAAGGGCGGAACGATGCGCCTAGGCGCCTACGACTGCGAAGTTACCGAGGGCACGCTCGCTCACGGCCTGTACGGATCCACGACGATCTCCGAGCGCCACCGCCACCGGTTCGAGTTCAACAAACGCCTACCGCGAGCGTCTCGTCCAGGCAGGCCTCGTCCTCTCGGGTCGGCACCCCGAGCTCGATCTGATCGAGATCGTCGAGCTCGCGAACCACCCGTTCTTCATCGGCGTACAGTTCCATCCGGAATTCAAGAGCCGCCCGCTCCACTCGCAGCCGATCTTTCGAGGGCTTCGTGGCCGCCGCGCTGCGCCAATTGCTGGATCCGGGCCAAGGCTCGGCCGGCGCCCAGAGACTCCCCAACAGAAGGTCACGTCGCCGGGTCTCGGCGAGTAGGAATCCGATGACAGAACGCACTGCCGACCAGGCGCCGCTACCCGGTGGCCACTTCAAGCTCCTGGTACAAAAGTTCGGCTATCAGGCGCTGATCAACATGGGAGTGATCGATCACCCGTTGAGCGGCAAGCCGGAGATCAACCTTGAACACCGCTCGAGCCGTGCTCGAGGACCTCACCATGCTGCGCGAGAAGACGACGGAAACCTCGACGACGACGAGGAGGGTCACCTCGTCCAGGTGATCGACGACCTGGAAGCACATCTCCAGCGCCTCGGCGCGCAGGGCTGACCGACCTGTCAATTCTGAAAGAATCGCGGCCCAGGGTGCTTGGGGCCGTACGTAGGCCCCCTGGGAATTTTCTTTCGTTCCGAATCGCTACGAAACTTCGAAAGACCCCTTAGCCTACGCGCCCGCAATTCACGATCTAGGCAGGACCGGCGCCCCACGTCGGCCCTCCCATGAAGCCCCGCCGCGCCCCTCTCGTCGATGCGCTCGACGAGCCGTCGACCAGCGAGTTCTCCAACGACGCAAACCCATCTCGCGGCCGTCGATGCCACCAGCGCTTCAGCCCTGCGCTCGCTCTACGGCATCGATCTCGATCCGCTGGTTGCTCGGAGCAACAAGCGTCGCCGCGAGAAGCACTTCTTCACGATTCTGTTCCCGGCGTGGCGCTTCATCGCGGTTCCTCTCGACGCTGCTCCTGGTCGCCGGGCACTCGTATTTCCTAAGCGCGGTCTTCGATCCGGATTCCCTCGCTCGCTACGCGGCGATCGTCGCGGGCTACTACGCGGTCACCACCCTGATCATGCACGTCGGTACCGCATGTGGCCGCTCGGCGATCACATCGGTACTTCACAGCACAGGACGTGCTCCTGTTCGGGACGGCGACGTACGCGACGGGAGCCGAGGCCAGCGTCTCTACTGGCTACCGATCATCCTCGTCGCTGCTCAGATGGGCATGGGCGTCTCGCGCGCCTTGCTCTTCTGCCTGCTCTCCGTCCTCAGCTATGCGGGCGTCTTGGCCTACGTCACTTTCGTCGATGAGCGCGCCCTCAATTGGGGCGGTGCCATCACCCGATTGGTCACACTCGGTAGCTCGGGCCTGTTCCTCGCCTTCAGCCCGGTGACCACGCAGGCTGCCCGCTCGAGGCTCACCGGCGCGGTCCGCATCGCTCGCGACCTGATCAACCAGCTTCAACAGAAATCAGCGGAGCTCACCCGCTCCCAGCCATGCCGCCCAGCAGGCCAGCGAAGCCAAGGGCATGTTCCTTGCGAACATGAGCCACGAGATCCGGACACCGTTGAACGGCATCATCGGGATGACCGACTTGACGCTCCAAACGCGGCTCTCGGAAGAACAGCAGGACTACCTCGGAACCGTCAAGCACTCGGCCGACGCGCTGCTTCGCCTGATCAACGACATCCTCGACTTCTCCAAGATCGAAGCCGGCAAGCTCGAGTTCGAGCAAATCTCCTTCGGCGTCCGCGAGACCGTAGGCAACGCCCTGAAGACGTTGGCGGTTCGCGCCTACGAAAAGGATCTGGAGATCCTCTGCCGCGCCGCGCCGGAGGTTCCCGACTTGCTCGTCGGCGACCCCGCACGCCTGCGCCAGGTGGTCACGAACCTCGCCGGCAACGCGATCAAGTTCACCGAGCACGGCGCGATTACGCTCCACATCACACTCGAGACAAAGAAGTCCGACGAAGTCGTGCTGTGCTTCTCCGTCATCGATACCGGGATCGGAATCTCCGCCGAGAAGCTCGAGAAGGTCTTTGACGCGTTCACCCAGGCCGATGGCTCGACGAACCGCCGCTTTGGAGGCACCGGCCTTGGGCTGACGATCTCCAACCAGCTGGTTCGGATGATGGGCGGCGAACTCCAGGTCTCTAGCGAGGTGGGCCGCGGAACCACGTTCCGCTTCACGCTCCCCTTCCCGGTCGCTGCCGGCTCGCCGAACCGCTTGGAGCCAGCGCCCTCGCGGGCAAGCGGCTGCTCGTCATCGACGGAATGCCAGCCCAGCCGGGCCGTCCTTTCGGAAACGCTGCTCGACTGGGGCGCCCACGTCGTGCCCGCCGACTCGACGAACGCCCCGGGAATCAACCTCTGGGCGCGCTCTGACCCGCCGATGGACGCCATCGTGCTCTCGTCACTGGCGCCCCACCGGCGGCTTCGTCGACGCCGTCCAGCTCCTGCGGAACCAGTTTGGACCTGACTCCCGATTCTCGTCGTCTTGCCGGCCAACCGGATGCACGAAATCCCGGACACGGAGCGTCTGCGCTTGGGAGCACACACCGTCGCCAAGCCGCTCGTCGGCCCCGGGACCTGCTCGCGGCACTCGCCCGATCACTGCGTGGCGAACCGATGGACGGGCCTCGAACCAGCCCAGCAGCAAGAGCTCCCGCGAACGCCCTAAAGAGCAGCCGTCCGCGGCTCATTCTGCTGGCCGAAGACAACCGCGTGAACCAGCGCGTCGCCACTCTCCTGCTCGAGTCTTGGGTGGCCACCGAGTCGAGATCGCCAATGACGGCGACGAGGCCGTGCGCAAGATCTGGGAGGCGCCCCTACGATCTGGTCCTTATGGACGTGCAAATGCCCAACATGGACGGCTTCGAGGCTGCTGCCGCGATCTGCGACTGGAAGGACACAAGCGGAACGCAGCTCCCCATCATCGCGATGACCGCGAACGCGATGCAGGTGCGATCGCGAGCGCTGCCTGGAGGCTGGTATGGACGCCTACGTCACCAAGCCCATCGATCACCCGACACTGTTCCGGGCGATCGAGAACGCCGCCTAGGGGCCGTCCGAGTCTCGCGTGCCGGAAGTCAACTAGCCACGCGCTCCATGGCCATCCGCCACGGGCGATAGACGAGCGCTCCAACGGCGAGGACGATCAGGCCCGTCGAGATGACCTCCCATTGCGAGTCGATAAGATTCGAAACCAAGATCCACAGCGCCAGCGCTACGTAGGCGAGCGGAAAGAGCGGGTAGGCCGGACTGCGAAACGGACGATCAAGCTCCGGTCGCGTTGCGCGTAGGCGCAGCAACGCGAGACCCACCAACGCGTGAAGATCCACTCTGCGAAGACAACCGACTCGGCGAGTTCACCAGCCGTGGCCGTCAGGAAGTAACCAAGCGCCACGGCGAGCTGCACCCAGAGCGCGGCCCAAGGGGCTCCCGTTCGCCTGCCGACCTCTCCGAACTTGCGGAAGAACAGTCCCTCACTCGCCATCGCCACGTAGACGCCGGGGGTGGCAAGAATGATCGCGGCGCAGATCCCCGAGCGCGGAGAGAGCCATCGCCAGGCCACAAACGTCGATCCCGAACCGGCACCGAAAAGCGGCCACGGCAAAGCGCGTCCCGAACGTGCCCGTGAGGCTCGGATCGACTCCTGCGATCCCCGACATCCCCAGCGCTTGCAGCGCCGAGAAGTTGAATAGGAAATACACGATCGCCACGCCGCCCACGCCTAGGAGCAGCGCGCGCGGGAGCGTCCGCTGCGGGTCGCGAACGGCCGGCGCGATGTAGGTGATCAACTGCCACCCACCGTAGGTGTAAAGCACCGATAGCATCCCGCGCGCGAAACTCGCGCCACCGGGCTCGGGCTCCCCCTCCAGGCTCGCGACACCCGCCGGTGGGGCCTTCGGCGAGCAGGAACCCCGCGGCGACCAGAACGAACATCGCCGAAAGCTTCAGGAGCATGCAGACGTTCTGGAAAGTTGCGCCCGCCCGCGCTCCCCGAAGAGCAACGATCGTCAGCCCGATCAGGACTCCGCTTCCGATGGTCAGGTGCAGCCCGCTGCGCGGCTCACCCGGAGCAGGCCCCGCTACGCCGAACACGTCGAGCAGCGTCCCGGTGAAGAAGTCCGCGATACTCGCGATCGCGCCGGTGGAAACGACGAGCAGCACGATCCACGCGAACAGGAACGCCGGGAGCGGGCCAAAGCTTCGCGCAGGAAGACAAACCACCCGCCGGCCTGGGGGAACGTGCCGGCAAGTTCGGCGAACGTCATCGCACCCGCCAGCGCCATGACTCCCCCGATCAGCCAGAGCGAGAGAAACGTCGTCGCATCCCCCGCCGGCATGAACTGCCGCCTTCTCGGGTGCAAAGAAGATCCCGATGCCCAGAATCCCGCCCATCACAATCATGACGGCGTCGAACAGCGAAAGCTGGCGGGCGGGCTCGGAACTCACTTGATGGCGACCAAGAACAGCCGGCGGAACGGAAAGAGCACCGGCTCCTGGGAACGCGCGTTTGCTGCGCGCACCGGATACGCCGCCCCGCAGGCGTGCCCCGAGCTGGGCATCGAACGCCGCCGCGTCCGATGCGTCGAGCGCGGCGTGAAACGGCACGAGTGCCGTGCCTCGCATCCACTCCAGCACCGCGTCCACTCCGGCGAGCTCCTGCCAGTACACAGCTTCCCAGGCATCAAAATGCTGGGCCAGCGGAGCAAGCTCCGACCAATACACATCCGGTTCCGCGACGGGCGTTGGGGCGCAGCAGCGGCTCGAGCCGGCCCGCCAGCGCTCCTCCAGCGCCGTCTCGCGCAGTGCGATGTGGGACGGCTCGCCGAAGTTGCGCGGCATCTGCACGGCGAACGCTCGGCCTGGCGGCGCACCTGTCAGCCAGCGACGCAGAAGCTCGCGGTGCCCGTCAATCCAGTGAAACAACGCGTTCGCGTAAACCACGTCCGCCGCCGGCTCGTAGCCAGCCACGTCCGCTTGCTCAAAACGCGCTCCGCGTACGCTCGCACGGGCGCGTTCCAGCATTTCGGCGCTCCGATCGACTCCGACCACATCCGCACCGGGCCAACGATCGAGCAGAAGCTGCGTTGAATTCCCCGGCCCACAGCCCAAGTCGACGACCTGCGCCGGCGCTCGAGCGGCACACGCGCCAGGAGGTCGCGCGCCGCCCGCGTTCGGTGATCTCCGAAGCGCAGATACTGCCCCGGTGACCACGTCAAGTTCGCACCTCCACCGAAGGGAATCCGTCACCGAGCCCATCCGGCCGGCATCGCACATGGCGACACCGACCGTCGGATTGAGGTATCAGCCCGATTCCCCGCTGCATTCGCCCCTAGCGGTACGCAGGCAGACCGGTCAGCTCGTGACCGATCGCAAGAGTGTGAATATCGTGCGTTCCCTCGTAGGTGTACACCGACTCGAGATTGCACAGGTGGCGCCCGGTCTGGTACTCGAGGCTGACACCGTTGGCGCCAAGCATGTCGCGGCAAACGCGCGTGATCTCAAGCGCCTTGTGAACGTTGTTGCGCTTGGCCATGGAGACCTGCTGCGAGGTCATCTTGCCGTCGTCCTTGAGGCGTCCCAGTCGCAGAGCAAGCATCTGCCCCATCGTGATCTCGGTCGCCATGTTGGCGAGCTTCATCTGCGGAATCTGGAACCCGGCCAACGGCTTGTCGAAGACGATGCGCTCCTTCGAGTACTGCAGCGCCTCATCGAAGCACGCGAGCGCAGCGCCCATGCCGCCCCAGGCAATTCCGTAGCGCGCCTGCGTCAAGCAGCCGAGCGGACCCTTGAGCCCCTTCGCTCCGGGCAACATGGCGCTCTCGGGCACACGTACGTCCTCGAGCACGAGCTCGGAGGTGACCGAAGCGCGGAGGCTCCACTTATGCTTCTGCTCCGGAGCGCTGAAGCCCTTCGAGTTGCCGGGCACGAGGAACCCGCGAATCCCATCTTCGGTGCGCGCCCAGACCACGGCGATCGCGCAGCCGGTGCCGTTGGTGATCCACATCTTGCGACCGTTGAGGATCCAATCGGATCCATCGCGCTTCGCGGTCGTGAGCATGCCGCCCGGGTTCGACCCGAAGTCGGGTTCGGTCAGTCCGAAGCAGCCAATCGCTTGACCGGTCGCCAGCTGCGGCAGCCACTCGCGCTTTTGCTCTTCCGAGCCGTACGCGAAGATCGGGTACATGACCAGCGACCCCTGCACCGAGACAAACGAGCGCAGACCCGAATCGCCCCGCTCGAGCTCTTGGCAAATGAGGCCGTACGCGACGCTGTTGAGCCCAGCCCCACCGTACTCCTCGGGAGGTCGTCGGACCGAAGACCCCCAGCTCGCCTAGCTCAGGCGTCAGCTCGTGCGGGAAGGTCCCCGCCTCGAAGTGCTCCATGGCCAGCGGGGAGATAGCGCTCGGTGACCCAGCTCCGCACGGTGTCGCGCACCATGCGCTCTTCCTCGGAGAGCTCGGAGTCGAGGTTGAAGAAATCGAGCTGTCGGAAAGCTTCCATCGAGAGGACGTATCGGGGGTAAGAAGGAGGATCCGGGCCGAGGCGTGGACGGCGCGTTGCCCGGCGCCGCTCGAGCAGACTTCGCTTGACGCGGCGAGACCGCGCATTGTAGCCCCGGGAGCCCGCTTCGAAAGCCGCGAACGGGACGGAACGGGTGGAGGCCCGCAAGCAGCTTGAACCGCGACACCCCGAAGACCCCCATCCCCTGCGCCCGCTGCGGCTACCACGCCCCGACCCTTCCGTGCCCGCACTGCGAGTTCGGACGGCCCGATCGCGCGAGCAACTACCCCGGAACCCCGCGCGCGGGCCGCTGGAGCGGCGTTCTGCTCGGGTTTGACCGCCGTCCCCCCGGGGCCTCTGGCTGCTCGCTCGGACGCGCGGCACAAAGCGCTGGATCGTCCCACCGTTCGCTTTGACCGTTCTCATCCTCGTCGCCAGCCTGTCGTGGGTTTTCGGCTGGATCGACGAGCTCATGGCCCCAAGGGAGTGCCCGCAGAGTTGGAGCTGGACAGCTACCGCTGGGGCTGGCTCGAAGACCACGGTTGGGCCTGGCTCCTGGGTATCTGGCACCTGACGCTGGGCGGCATCGACTGGATCGCTGAAGCGCTCCTCGGCTTCGCAACCGCCCGGCCGTTCGCCTGGCTGGTCTACTTCCTCATCGTGGTCGCTGGTCGTCTGGTATTGCTTCTCGATCGCGTTCGAGGCCCTCGCCGGACCGTTCCTCGACGAAGTCCACGCACGCTTCGAAGCTCGCTGGTTCGGTGCCGACCCCCGCAGTCGCCTCGAACGCCCAAACGCCCTCCCCGCCTCCCAATGTGCGAAGACCACGATCGTCGGCGCCCTCCTCGCAACGGCCGCGGGGATCGCGGTCGCCAGCATCCCGGGGACTGCACGGCGCCTGGGTCGTCCCCGCCCTCGCCGCGCCCTTCCTTCTCTTCTCCATCCGCCAACCCCCGTACGGCGCCTGGCTTCGCTGGGTCCTGCGCGTCGAAGCCGGGGCACTTCTCGCTAGCTTCAAGGCCTCAATCATCACGACGATCATCCTGGTCTTCGCCCTACCGATCTACCTGCTCCCCGCGCCCTTCGGCTACCTGCTCTTTGCGCTCGTTACCGGCTTCGCAACTTCGGTCAGCCTGCTCGACATCCCCTACGAGCGCCGTGGCTGGGGTCTGCGCATGCGCCCTGCGCTTCACGTGGCGGCACCTACCGAGCCTGACCGCCTTCGGCGCCGTCGCGGGCCTCCTGCTCGCCGTCCCGCTCCTCGGTCCGATGTTGATGGTCCCGAGCGCCTCCGTCGGCGGGCTCTGGCTCTTTTGCCGGCTCGACAAGCGCGGGGCTCGACAGTGCGGCGAGCTCGTCCCCCCCTCGCGCCTTCCCCACACACGCCGGCAGCGGACCGCCGCCGCTACCGCGCACCGACCGCTAGCCGCCACGTCGCCTGACGCTCCCAGGGAGTTCGGCCGTCCGGCCACAGAGACCGCCTGCTCAGCCGCTATCATGCGCCCATGACCCGCACCCTTGTGACCAGCGCGCTACCCTACGCGAACGGACCCATCCACTTTGGCCAGGTGATCGGCGCCTACCTCCCCGCTGACGTGTATGTCCGCACGCTGCGAATGCAGGGCGAAGAAGCCCTGTTCGTCTGTGGAACGGACGAGTACGGGGTCGCGATCACCTTCGGGGCGGAAAAAGAGGGGCTCGACTGCGCCGCGTATGTGGCCCGCAACCGCGCTTCGATCGCCAAGACGTTCGAGCAGCTCGATATCACCTTCGACGTCTTCTCCGGCACGAGCATCAGCCCATACCACAAGGAGCTGACCCAGGAGTTCTTCACGCACCTGAACGCCAACGGCTATCTCGTCAAGAAGCGCGCTGAACAGCTCTTTAGCCCCAGCCAGGAGCGCTTCCTCGCCGATCGCTACGTCGAAGGAACCTGCCCCAAGTG
>NW_028232399.1:17500-38527 GCF_054491065.1 Syngnathus leptorhynchus | reverse complement strand
AAAATCCACTCCTGGTACCTAAAATTTTCCTATGCGGCGGGCTGGGGACTACAACCTTCTTCTTCCCGCCCCACCACCATCAACGTCGGCCACCACCACCAGACCGCCTCCCCAGACTTCCAGAAGCGAAGCCGGTCCCCAAGCACCAACCCCGACCGCCACCGAGGCACCCGCCGAAGGCGGGTGCCGAGTTCACCGGCCCCAAGCGACAACCGGTCACCGAGGCACCCGCCGAAGGCGGGTGCCGAGTTCACCGGCCCCAAGCGACAACCGGTCACCGAGGCACCCGCCGAAGGCGGGTGCCGAGTTCACCGGCCCCAAGCGACAACCGGTCACCGAGGCACCCGCCGAAGGCGGGTGCCGAGTTCACTGGCCCCAAGCGACAACCGGTCACCGAGGCACCCGCCGAAGGCGGGTGCCGAGTTCACTGGCCCCAAGCGACAGCGGTCACCGAGGCACCCGCCTCCGGCGGGTGCCGAGTTTCACCGGCCCCGAGCACCAGCGGTCAGCCACGGAGGGTGCTGGATCATCCATACTTCCATAGCTCCAGAGCTCCATAGCCCCGGAGCTCCATAGCCCCGGAGCTCCATAGCCCCGGAGCTCCAGAGCTCCATAGCCCCGGAGCTCCATAGCCCCGGAGCTCCATAGCCCCGGAGCTCCATAGCCCCGGAGCTCCATAGCCCCAGAGCTCCATACTTCCATAGCCCCAGAGCTCCATAGCTCCATACTTCCATAGCTCCAGCCGCGGAGGGTGCTGGCTGGTGGCTCCATAGCTCCATACTTCCATACTTGCAGCCACGGAGTTGGCTAAAATTGCACTAAGTGCGAAAGCCCATTCATTTACAACGGCGTGTCCGCCAGGCGGCGACATTTCCCCGTTACCGGTGGCTGCGCGGCGGGTGAGTGACAGAGCTTATCCGAGCGGCTGGAACTCTGCGCCGGCGTGGTCGAGCGTGAGGCCCCGGCCCTTTGGCTGCCTGGTACCTAAAACACTTCCATTGATCCAGCCACGGAGGGTGCTGGCTGGTGGCTCCATAGCTCCATAGCTCCATACCTCCAGAGCTCCAGAGCTCCATAGCACCAGAGCTCCATAGCTCCATAGCACCAGAGCTCCATAGCTCCATAGCACCAGAGCTCCATAGCTCCATAGCACCAGAGCTCCATAGCTCCATAGCACCAGAGCTCCATAGCTCCATAGCACCAGAGCTCCATAGCTCCATAGCACCAGAGCTCATAGCTCCATAGCTCCAGCCTGGGTGGCTGGTGGCTCCATAGCTCCATACTTCCATAGCTCCAGTCAGAGAGTGTGCTAAAATTGCACTAAGTGCGAAAGCCCATTCATTTACAACGGCGTGTCCACAAGGCGGCGACATTTCCCCGTTACCGGTGGCTGCGCGGCGGGTGAGTGACAGAGCTTATCCGAGCGGCTGGAACTCTGCGCCGGCGTGGTCGAGCGTGAGGCCTCGGCCCTTTGGCTGCCTGGTACCTAAAACACTTCCATTGATCCAGCCACGGAGGGTGCTGGCTGGTGGCTCCATAGCTCCATAGCTCCATACCTCCAGAGCTCCAGAGCTCCATAGCACCAGAGCTCCATAGCTCCATAGCACCAGAGCTCCATAGCACCAGAGCTCCATAGCACCAGAGCTCCATAGCTCCATAGCACCAGAGCTCCATAGCTCCATAGCACCAGAGCTCCATAGCTCCATAGCACCAGAGCTCCATAGCTCCATAGCTCCATAGCACCAGAGCTCCATAGCTCCATAGCACCAGAGCTCCATAGCTCCATAGCACCAGAGCTCCATAGCTCCATAGCACCAGAGCTCCATAGCTCCATAGCACCAGAGCTCCATAGCTCCATAGCACCAGAGCTCCATAGCTCCATAGCACCAGAGCTCCATAGCTCCATAGCACCAGAGCTCCATAGCTCCATAGCACCAGAGCTCCATAGCTCCATAGCACCAGAGCTCCATAGCTCCATAGCTCCAGGGCTCCATAGCTCCAGGGCTCCATAGCTCCATAGCTCCAGGGCTCCATAGCTCCAGGGCTCCAGGGCTCCATAGCTCCATACCTCCAGAGCTCCATAGCTCCATACTTCCAGAGCTCCATAGCTCCATAGCTCCATACTTCCATAGCTCCAGCCGCGGAGGGTGCTGGCTGGTGGCTCCATAGCTCCATACTTCCATACTTGCAGCCACGGAGTTGGCTAAATTGCACTAAGTGCGAAAGCCCATTCATTTACAACGGCGTGTCCGCCAGGCGGCGACATTTCCCCGTTACCGGTGGCTGCGCGGCGGGTGAGTGACAGAGCTTATCCGAGCGGCTGGAACTCTGCGCCGGCGTGGTCGAGCGTGAGGCCCCGGCCCTTTGGCTGCCTGGTACCTAAAACACTTCCATTGATCCAGCCACGGAGGGTGCTGGCTGGTGGCTCCATAGCTCCATAGCTCCATAGCACCAGAGCTCCATAGCTCCATAGCACCAAGAGCTCCATAGCTCCATAGCACCAGAGCTCCATAGCTCCATAGCACCAGAGCTCCAGAGCTCCATAGCACCAGAGCTCCAGAGCTCCATAGCACCAGAGCTCCATAGCTCCATAGCACCAGAGCTCCAGAGCTCCATAGCACCAGAGCTCCATAGCTCCATAGCACCAGAGCTCCATAGCTCCATAGCACCAGAGCTCCATAGCTCCATAGCACCAGAGCTCCATAGCTCCATAGCACCAGAGCTCCATAGCTCCATAGCTCCAGGGCTCCATAGCTCCAGGGCTCCATAGCTCCATAGCTCCAGGGCTCCATAGCTCCAGGGCTCCAGGGCTCCATAGCTCCAGGGCTCCAGGGCTCCATAGCTCCATACCTCCAGAGCTCCATAGCTCCATACTTCCAGAGCTCCATAGCTCCATAGCGCCATACTTCCATAGCTCCATAGCTCCATACTTCCATAGCACCAGAGCTCCATAGCTCCAGAGCTCCATAGCTCCAGCCTGGGTGGCTGGTGGCTCCATAGCTCCATACTTCCATAGCTCCAGTCAGAGAGTTGGCGAAAATTGCACTAAGTGCGAAAGCCCATTCATTTACAACGGCGTGTCCACAAGGCGGCGACATTTCCCCGTTACCGGTGGCTGCGCGGCGGTGAGTGACAGAGCTTATCCGAGCGGCTGGAACTCTGCGCCGGCGTGGTCGAGCGTGAGGCCTCGGCCCTTTGGCTGCCTGGGTACCTAAAACACTTCCATTGATCCAGCCACGGAGGGTGCTGGCTGGTGGCTCCATAGCTCCATAGCTCCATAGCTCCATAGCTCCATAGCTCCATACTTCCATAGCTCCATACTTCCATAGCTCCAGACTTCCATAGCTCCATAGCTCCATAGCTCCATAGCTCCATACTTCCAGAGCGCCATAGCTCCATAGCACCAGAGCTCCAGAGCTCCATAGCTCCATAGCTCCATAGCCCCAGAGCTCCATAGCTCCATAGCTCCATAGCTCCAGAGCTCCATACTTCCATAGCTCCAGAGCTCCAGCCTGTCTGGTGGCTCCATAGCTCCATAGCTCCATACTTGCAGCCACGGAGCTGGCGAAAATTGCACTAAGTGCGAAAGCCCATTCATTTACAACGGCGTGTCCACAAGGCGGCGACATTTCCCCGTTACCGGTGGCTGCTTAGCGGGAGAGTGACAGAGCTTATCCGAGCGGCTGGAACTCTGGGCCGGCCTGGTCGAGCGGCTGGCCTCGTAGTTGAGGTACCAGGGGCGGGCTGGGGAGCTCCAGGCGGGGCTTGTGAGAGAGTGTAGCCGAGCGGCTGGAACTCTGGGCCGGCGTGGTTGAGCAGCATGCCCGCGGAGGTGGCTCTTCCATAGGCACGGAGGGTGCTGGAGCTCCACACTTCCCTAGGCACGGAGGGTGCTGGAGCTCCACACTTCCATAGCTCCAGCACGGAGGGTGCTGGAGCTCCACACTTCCATAGGCACGGAGGGTGCTGGAGCTCCATACTTCCATAGCTCCAGGCACGGAGGGTGCTGGAGCGCCACACTTCCATAGGCAGGGAGGGTGCTGGAGCTCCACACTTCCATAGGCACGGAGGGTGCTGGAGCTCCACACTTCCATAGGCAGGGAGGGTGCTGGAGCTCCACACTTCCATAGGCAGGGAGGGTGCTGGAGCTCCACACTTCCATAGGCAGGGAGGGTGCTGGAGCTCCACACTTCCATAGGCAGGGAGGGTGCTGGAGCTCCACACTTCCATAGGCAGGGAGGGTGCTGGAGCTCCACACTTCCATAGGCAGGGAGGGTGCTGGAGCTCCACACTTCCATAGGCAGGGAGGGTGCTGGAGCTCCACACTTCCATAGGCAGGGAGGGTGCTGGAGCTCCACACTTCCATAGGCAGGGAGGGTGCTGGAGCTCCACACTTCCATAGGCAGGGAGGGTGCTGGAGCTCCACACTTCCATAGGCAGGGAGGGTGCTGGAGCTCCACACTTCCATAGGCAGGGAGGGTGCTGGAGCTCCACACTTCCATAGGCAGGGAGGGTGCTGGAGCTCCACACTTCCATAGGCAGGGAGGGTGCTGGAGCTCCACACTTCCATAGGCAGGGAGGGTGCTGGAGCTCCACACTTCCATAGGCAGGGAGGGTGCTGGAGCTCCACACTTCCATAGGCAGGGAGGGTGCTGGAGCTCCACACTTCCATAGGCAGGGAGGGTGCTGGAGCTCCACACTTCCATAGGCAGGGAGGGTGCTGGAGCTCCACACTTCCATAGGCAGGGAGGGTGCTGGAGCTCCACACTTCCATAGGCAGGGAGGGTGCTGGAGCTCCACACTTCCATAGGCAGGGAGGGTGCTGGAGCTCCACACTTCCATAGGCAGGGAGGGTGCTGGAGCTCCACACTTCCATAGGCAGGGAGGGTGCTGGAGCTCCACACTTCCATAGGCAGGGAGGGTGCTGGAGCTCCACACTTCCATAGGCAGGAGGGTGCTGGAGCTCCACACTTCCATAGGCAGGGAGGGTGCTGGAGCTCCACACTTCCATAGGCAGGGAGGGTGCTGGAGCTCCACACTTCCATAGGCAGGGAGGGTGCTGGAGCTCCACACTTCCATAGGCAGGGAGGGTGCTGGAGCTCCACACTTCCATAGGCAGGGAGGGTGCTGGAGCTCCACACTTCCATAGGCAGGGAGGGTGCTGGAGCTCCACACTTCCATAGGCAGGGAGGGTGCTGGAGCTCCACACTTCCATAGGCAGGGAGGGTGCTGGAGCTCCACACTTCCATAGGCAGGGAGGGTGCTGGAGCTCCACACTTCCATAGGCAGGGAGGGTGCTGGAGCTCCACACTTCCATAGGCAGGGAGGGTGCTGGAGCTCCACACTTCCATAGGCAGGGAGGGTGCTGGAGCTCCACACTTCCATAGGCAGGGAGGGTGCTGGAGCTCCACACTTCCATAGGCAGGGAGGGTGCTGGAGCTCCACACTTCCATAGGCAGGGAGGGTGCTGGAGCTCCACACTTCCATAGGCAGGGAGGGTGCTGGAGCTCCACACTTCCATAGGCAGGGAGGGTGCTGGAGCTCCACACTTCCATAGGCAGGGAGGGTGCTGGAGCTCCACACTTCCATAGGCAGGGAGGGTGCTGGAGCTCCACACTTCCATAGGCAGGGAGGGTGCTGGAGCTCCACACTTCCATAGGCAGGGAGGGTGCTGGAGCTCCACACTTCCATAGGCAGGGAGGGTGCTGGAGCTCCACACTTCCATAGGCAGGGAGGGTGCTGGAGCTCCACACTTCCATAGGCAGGGAGGGTGCTGGAGCTCCACACTTCCATAGGCAGGGAGGGTGCTGGAGCTCCACACTTCCATAGGCAGGGAGGGTGCTGGAGCTCCACACTTCCATAGGCAGGGAGGGTGCTGGAGCTCCACACTTCCATAGGCAGGGAGGGTGCTGGAGCTCCACACTTCCATAGGCAGGGAGGGTGCTGGAGCTCCACACTTCCATAGGCAGGGAGGGTGCTGGAGCTCCACACTTCCATAGGCAGGGAGGGTGCTGGAGCTCCACACTTCCATAGGCAGGGAGGGTGCTGGAGCTCCACACTTCCATAGGCAGGGAGGGTGCTGGAGCTCCACACTTCCATAGGCAGGGAGGGTGCTGGAGCTCCACACTTCCATAGGCAGGGAGGGTGCTGGAGCTCCACACTTCCATAGGCAGGGAGGGTGCTGGAGCTCCACACTTCCATAGGCAGGGAGGGTGCTGGAGCTCCACACTTCCATAGGCAGGGAGGGTGCTGGAGCTCCACACTTCCATAGGCAGGGAGGGTGCTGGAGCTCCACACTTCCATAGGCAGGGAGGGTGCTGGAGCTCCACACTTCCATAGGCAGGGAGGGTGCTGGCACATCCACACTTCCAGCCACGGAGCATGCTGGCACTTCCACCTTGCTTGCTAAGTCGGCGTGATCTTGCCCAAAAAGTCCCTCCTCACCTCCAGCTGGAAGTGGAAAAAAATCCTCCACCTGCTTGGCCGAGGTTCTGGAAGCCAGCAGCTCGCAGAATGTTGCCAAAGTTTCACTGGAAGGAAAAGAAAAGAGAAGACCGAGTGCGCATTTCACCTACCGCCGAATGTCCACAAGAGGGAAGTGTCACTCCGTCGCAGAATCTGCGCCGACGCACTCGGCACCCTTCGAATTTATGGTGCCGGTGCGGGTGTTCTGGGTGCAAAAAGGCCGCCCAAGTGGTAGAAAAAAATCAGACTTCGTCTCTTAGGTCGAAATTAATGCCAAGTTTTGAAATGCGCTGGCAGGGGTGGACCAGGGCCCGTTAGAAGTGCTTAGGCGAGGTCCTGGAAGCCTAACCCGGCGTGATCTTGTGCAAAAAGCCGCTGCTGAGCTCCAGCTGGAAGTGTAAAAAGAACCGGGCTGGATCAAAAAAAGAACCGGGCGGCCCGTTAAAATTGCTTAGCCGAGGTCCTGGAACCCTAACCCGGCGTGATCTTGTGCAAAAAGCCGCTGCTGAGCTCCAGCTGGAAGTGTAAAAAGAACCGGGCTGGTTCAAAAAAAGAACCGGGCGACCCGTTAGAAGTGCTTAGCCGAGGTCCTGGAAGCCTAACCCGGCGTGATCTTGTGCAAAAAGCCGCTGCTGAGCTCCAGCTGGAAGTGGAAAAAGAACCGGGCTGGATCAAAAAAGAACCGGGCTGGATCAAAAAAGAACCGGGCGGCCCGTTAAAATTGCTTAGCCGAGGTCCTGGAAGCCTAACACGGCGTGATCTTGTGCAAAAAACCGCTCCCGAGCTCCAGCTGGAAGTGTAAAAAGAACCGGGCTGGATAAAAAAAGAACCGGGCTGGATCAAAAAAGAACCGGGCGACCCGTTAAAATTGCTTAGCCGAGGTCCTGGAAGCCTAACCCGGCGTGATCTTGTGCAAAAAGCCGCTGCTGAGCTCCAGCTGGAAGTGGAAAAAGAACCGGGCTGGATCAAAAAAGAACCGGGCTGGATCAAAAAAGAACCGGGCGGCCCGTTAAAATTGCTTAGCCGAGGTCCTGGAAGCCTAACACGGCGTGATCTTGTGCAAAAAACCGCTCCCGAGCTCCAGCTGGAAGTGTAAAAAGAACCGGGCTGGATAAAAAAAGAACCGGGCTGGATCAAAAAAGAACCGGGCGACCCGTTAAAATTGCTTAGCCGAGGTCCTGGAAGCCTAACACGGCGTGATCTTGTGCAAAAAGCCGCTCCCGAGCTCCAGCTGGAAGTGTAAAAAGAACCGGGCTGGATAAAAAAAGAACCGGGCTGGATCAAAAAAGAACCGGGCGACCCGTTAAAATTGCTTAGCCGAGGTCCTGGAAGCCTAACCCGGCGTGATCTTGTGCAAATAGCCGCTGCCGAGCTCCAGCTGGAAGTGTGAAAAGAACCGGGCTGGATAAAAAAAAGAACCGGGCTGGATCAAAAAAGAACCGGGCGACCCGTTAAAATTGCTTAGCCGAGGTCCTGGAAGCCTAACACGGCGTGATCTTGTGCAAAAAACCGCTCCCGAGCTCCAGCTGGAAGTGTAAAAAGAACCGGGCTGGATAAAAAAAGAACCGGGCTGGATCAAAAAAGAACCGGGCGACCCGTTAAAATTGCTTAGCCGAGGTCCTGGAAGCCTAACCCGGCGTGATCTTGTGCAAAAAGCCGCTCCCGAGCTCCAGCTGGAAGTGTAAAAAGAACCGGGCTGGATAAAAAAAGAACCGGGCTGGATCAAAAAAGAACCGGGCGACCCGTTAAAATTGCTTAGCCGAGGTCCTGGAAGCCTAACACGGCGTGTTCTTGTGCAAAAAGCCGCTCCCAAGCTCCAGCTGGAAGTGTAAAAAGAACCGGGCTGGATAAAAAAAAGAACCGGGCTGGATCAAAAAAGAACCGGGCGACCCGTTAAAATTGCTTAGCCGAGGTCCTGGAAGCCTAACACGGCGTGATCTTGTGCAAAAAGCCGCTCCCGAGCTCCAGCTGGAAGTGTAAAAAGAACCGGGCTGGATAAAAAAAGAACCGGGCTGGATAAAAAAAAGAACCGGGCGACCCGTTAAAATTGCTTAGCCGAGGTCCTGGAAGCCTAACACGGCGTGTTCTTGTGCAAAAAGCCGCTCCCGAGCTCCAGCTGGAAGTGTAAAAAGAACCAGGCTGGATAAAAAAAAGAACCGGGCTGGATCAAAAAAGAACCGGGCGACCCGTTAAAATTGCTTAGCCGAGGTCCTGGAAGCCTAACACGGCGTGATCTTGTGCAAAAAGCCGCTCCCGAGCTCCAGCTGGAAGTGTAAAAAGAACCGGGCTGGATAAAAAAAGAACCGGGCTGGATAAAAAAAAGAACCGGGCGACCCGTTAAAATTGCTTAGCCGAGGTCCTGGAAGCCTAACACGGCGTGTTCTTGTGCAAAAAGCCGCTCCCGAGCTCCAGCTGGAAGTGTAAAAAGAACCAGGCTGGATAAAAAAAAGAACCGGGCTGGATCAAAAAAGAACCGGGCGACCCGTTAAAATTGCTTAGCCGAGGTCCTGGAAGCCTAACACGGCGTGATCTTGTGCAAAAAGCCGCTCCCGAGCTCCAGCTGGAAGTGTAAAAAGAACCGGGCTGGATAAAAAAAGAACCGGGCTGGATAAAAAAAAGAACCGGGCGACCCGTTAAAATTGCTTAGCCGAGGTCCTGGAAGCCTAACACGGCGTGATCTTGTGCAAAAAGCCGCTCCCGAGCTCCAGCTGGAAGTGTAAAAAGAACCAGGCTGGATAAAAAAAAGAACCGGGCTGGATCAAAAAAGAACCGGGCGACCCGTTAAAATTGCTTAGCCGAGGTCCTGGAAGCCTAACACGGCGTGTTCTTGTGCAAAAAGCCGCTCCCGAGCTCCAGCTGGAAGTGTAAAAAGAACCAGGCTGGATAAAAAAAAGAACCGGGCTGGTTCAAAAAAGAACCGGGCAACCCGTTAAAATTGCTTAGCCGAGGTCCTGGAAGCCTAACACGGCGTGTTCTTGTGCAAAAAGCCGCTCCCGAGCTCCAGCTGGAAGTGTAAAAAGAACCAGGCTGGATAAAAAAAAGAACCGGGCTGGATCAAAAAAGAACCGGGCGACCCGTTAAAATTGCTTAGCCGAGGTCCTGGAAGCCTAACACGGCGTGTTCTTGTGCAAAAAGCCGCTCCCGAGCTCCAGCTGGAAGTGTAAAAAGAACCAGGCTGGATAAAAAAAAGAACCGGGCTGGTTCAAAAAAGAACCGGGCAACCCGTTAAAATTGCTTAGCCGAGGTCCTGGAAGCCTAACACGGCGTGATCTTGTGCAAAAAGCCGCTCCCGAGCTCCAGCTGGAAGTGTAAAAAGAACCGGGCTGGATAAAAAAAGAACCGGGCTGGATAAAAAAAAAGAACCGGGCGACCCGTTAAAATTGCTTAGCCGAGGTCCTGGAAGCCTAACACGGCGTGATCTTGTGCAAAAAGCCGCTCCCGAGCTCCAGCTGGAAGTGTAAAAAGAACCAGGCTGGATAAAAAAAAGAACCGGGCTGGATCAAAAAAGAACCGGGCGACCCGTTAAAATTGCTTAGCCGAGGTCCTGGAAGCCTAACACGGCGTGATCTTGTGCAAAAAGCCGCTCCCGAGCTCCAGCTGGAAGTGTAAAAAGAACCAGGCTGGATAAAAAAAAGAACCGGGCTGGATCAAAAAAGAACCGGGCGACCCGTTAAAATTGCTTAGCCGAGGTCCTGGAAGCCTAACACGGCGTGTTCTTGTGCAAAAAGCCGCTCCCGAGCTCCAGCTGGAAGTGTAAAAAGAACCAGGCTGGATAAAAAAAAGAACCGGGCTGGATCAAAAAAGAACCGGGCGACCCGTTAAAATTGCTTAGCCGAGGTCCTGGAAGCCTAACACGGCGTGTTCTTGTGCAAAAAGCCGCTCCCGAGCTCCAGCTGGAAGTGTAAAAAGAACCAGGCTGGATAAAAAAAAGAACCGGGCTGGATCAAAAAAGAACCGGGCGACCCGTTAAAATTGCTTAGCTGAGGTCCTGGAAGCCTAACACGGCGTGATCTTGTGCAAAAAGCCGCTCCCGAGCTCCAGCTGGAAGTGTAAAAAGAACCGGGCTGGATAAAAAAAAAGAACCGGGCTGGTTCAAAAAAGAACCGGGCAACCCGTTAAAATTGCTTAGCCGAGGTCCTGGAAGCCTAACCCGGCGTGATCTTGCCCGAAAGTCGGCCTCTATACTTCCATTTTAGGTACCAGGGGCTATTAGTGTACTTGGTCCCACTAGTCAGTGTACTCATCCAGTTACCCCCCGTTTTCCAAAACACCATCGGCACGTATAAGGGGGGGACTCTTGAGAGAGATGAGGTATATGGCAGCGCAACACCAATCCGCTCCGCGCTGGTTCCCATGTCGGCTACGGATGAATAAAACCAGCCTGTCCCCCCTGGAGCTCACGAGACACGGAATTTTTTCTAAGTGCCAACGGCTCTTCCGAGCAAACGTGTCCGCTCCGGCTGGTTCCCCCGTCGGCCTCGAATGACGAAAAATGCCGGTCTCCGCCCGGAGCTCATGACAAACGAAAAATTTTCTAAGTGCCAACGGCACTAGCGAGCGAATGTGTCCGCTCGGCGCTGGTTCCCGGGTCGAACCCGGAAGACGAAAAACGCCGCTCTCCGCCCGGAGCTCATGACAAACGAAAAATTTTCTAAGTGCCAACGGCACTAGCGAGCGAATGTGTCCGCTCGGCGCTGGTTCCCGGGTCGAACCCGGAAGACGAAAAACGCCGCTCTCCGCCCGGAGCTCATGACAAACGAAAAATTTTCTAAGTGCCAACGGCACTAGCGAGCGAATGTGTCCGCTCGGCGCTGGTTCCCGGGTCGAACCCGGAAGACGAAAAACGCCGCTCTCCGCCCGGAGCTCATGACAAACGAAACATTTTCTAAGTGCCAACGGCACTAGCGAGCGAATGTGTCCGCTCGGCGCTGGTTCCCGGGTCGAACCCGGAAGACGAAAAACGCCGCTCTCCGCCCGGAGCTCATGACAAACGAAAAATTTTCTAAGTGCCAACGGCACTTGCGAGCGAATGTGTCCGCTCGGCGCTGGTTCCCGGGTCGGACCCGGAAGACGAAAAACGCCGGTCTCCGCCCGGAGCTCATGACAAACGAAAAATTTTCTAAGTGCCAACGGCACTAGCGAGCGAATGTGTCCGCTCGGCGCTGGTTCCCGGGTCGGACCCGGAAGACGAAAAACGCCGGTCCTCGCCTGGAGGTCCCAGCAAAATCGGCGAAAAAACGACTAAGTGTCAACTTTCGAAAAAACGACTAAGTGCCCACGGCTCTGCGGGGCTTGTGAGTCCGCCCCGCGCCGGTTCGGTGGTCGGCCTCAAAAAGCAAAAAATCAGCCTCTCTCCCTGGAGCTCACCTCGAGGTACCAGGGGGTGAGGTACCCGGGCTAAGGTGCAGTACCTTTTTTGGTCTTCAGGTGCGCCAGAGTACAATGAAATGGTCCCAGTAGTCAGTGTACTCATCGACTTTCCCCCCGTTTTCCAAAGCACCTCGTTTACGAGTATGGAGGAGATGGTGCTGGTCTCCCCACGGCGTCGGACACGCCGTCCTCGACAGCACAAGGTCGGATAGAAGACCTGGAAAGCGCCGTGGCACGCGCTGGAGGTGGGCACTTTGGCGAAAAAACGACTAAGTGTCAACTTTCGAAAAAACGACTAAGTGTCAACTTTCGAAAAAACGGCTAAGTGTCAACTTTCGAAAAAACGACTAAGTGTCACCTCTCTGAAAAAATGGCAAAGTGTCGCCTCTCTGAAATTTTTCTAAGTGCCCACGGCTCTGCGGGCTCGTGCATCCGAGCCGCGCCGGTTCTGCAACCGGCCTAGAATGACGAAAAATAACGGTCTCCTCCTGGAGCTCACAGCCAATTGTGGCGAAAAAGTGGCAAAGTGCCCACGGCCCTGCCGAGCTTTGGCGTCCGCTCAGCGCCGGTGCCGCAGTCGGCCTCGAATGACGAAAAATGACGGTCTCCTCCTGGAGCTCACAGCCAACTTGGCAAAAAGTTTCTAAGTGCCCACGGCCCTGCCGAGCTTTGGCGTCCGCCCAGCGCCGGTTCCGCAGTCGGCCTCGAATGACGAAAAATAACGGTCTCCTCCTGGAGCTCACAGCCAACTTGGCAAAAAGTTTCTAAGTGCCCACGGCCCTGCCGAGCTTTGGCGTCCGCTCAGCGCCGGTGCCGCAGTCGGCCTCGAATGACGAAAAATGACGGTCTCCTCCTGGAGCTCACAGCCAACTTGGCAAAAAGTTTCTAAGTGCCCACGGCCCTGCCGAGCTTTGGCGTCCGCCCAGCGCCGGTTCCGCAGTCGGCCTCGAATGACGAAAAATAACGGTCTCCTCCTGGAGCTCACAGCCAACTTGGCAAAAAGTTTCTAAGTGCCCACGGCCCTGCCGAGCTTTGGCGTCCGCTCAGCGCCGGTGCCGCAGTCGGCCTCGAATGACGAAAAATGACGGTCTCCTCCTCCTGGAGCTCACAGCCAACTTGGCAAAAAGTTTCTAAGTGCCCACGGCCCTGCCGAGCTTTGGCGTCCGCCCAGCGCCGGTTCCGCAGTCGGCCTCGAATGACGAAAAATAACGGTCTCCTCCTGGAGCTCACAGCCAACTTGGCAAAAAGTTTCTAAGTGCCCACGGCCCTGCCGAGCTTTGGCGTCCGCTCAGCGCCGGTGCCGCAGTCGGCCTCGAATGACGAAAAATGACGGTCTCCTCCTGGAGCTCACAGCCAACTTGGCAAAAAGTTTCTAAGTGCCCACGGCCCTGCCGAGCTTTGGCGTCCGCCCAGCGCCGGTTCCGCAGTCGGCCTCGAATGACGAAAAATAACGGTCTCCTCCTGGAGCTCACAGCCAACTTGGCAAAAAGTTTCTAAGTGCCCACGGCCCTGCCGAGCTTTGGCGTCCGCCCAGCGCCGGTTCCGCAGTCGGCCTCGAATGACGAAAAATAACGGTCTCCTCCTGGAGCTCACAGCCAACTTGGCAAAAAGTTTCTAAGTGCCCACGGCCCTGCCGAGCTTTGGCGTCCGCCCAGCGCCGGTTCCGCAGTCGGCCTCGAATGACGAAAAATAACGGTCTCCTCCTGGAGCTCACAGCCAACTTGGCAAAAAGTTTCTAAGTGCCCACGGCCCTGCCGAGCTTTGGCGTCCGCTCAGCGCCGGTTCCGCAGTCGGCCTCGAATGACGAAAAATGACGGTCTCCTCCTGGAGCTCACAGCCAACTTGGCAAAAAGTTTCTAAGTGCCCACGGCCCTGCCGAGCTTTGGCGTCCGCCCAGCGCCGGTTCCGCAGTCGGCCTCGAATGACGAAAAATAACGGTCTCCTCCTGGAGCTCACAGCCAACTTGGCAAAAAGTTTCTAAGTGCCCACGGCCCTGCCGAGCTTTGGCGTCCGCTCAGCGCCGGTGCCGCAGTCGGCCTCGAATGACGAAAAATGACGGTCTCCTCCTGGAGCTCACAGCCAACTTGGCAAAAAGTTTCTAAGTGCCCACGGCCCTGCCGAGCTTTGGCGTCCGCCCAGCGCCGGTTCCGCAGTCGGCCTCGAATGACGAAAAATAACGGTCTCCTCCTGGAGCTCACAGCCAACTTGGCAAAAAGTTTCTAAGTGCCCACGGCCCTGCCGAGCTTTGGCGTCCGCCCAGCGCCGGTTCCGCAGTCGGCCTCGAATGACGAAAAATAACGGTCTCCTCCTGGAGCTCACAGCCAACTTGGCAAAAAGTTTCTAAGTGCCCACGGCCCTGCCGAGCTTTGGCGTCCGCCCAGCGCCGGTTCCGCAGTCGGCCTCGAATGACGAAAAATAACGGTCTCCTCCTGGAGCTCACAGCCAACTTGGCAAAAAGTTTCTAAGTGCCCACGGCCCTGCCGAGCTTTGGCGTCCGCTCAGCGCCGGTTCCGCAGTCGGCCTCGAATGACGAAAAATGACGGTCTCCTCCTGGAGCTCACAGCCAACTTGGCAAAAAGTTTCTAAGTGCCCACGGCCCTGCCGAGCTTTGGCGTCCGCCCAGCGCCGGTTCCGCAGTCGGCCTCGAATGACGAAAAATAACGGTCTCCTCCTGGAGCTCACAGCCAACTTGGCAAAAAGTTTCTAAGTGCCCACGGCCCTGCCGAGCTTTGGCGTCCGCTCAGCGCCGGTGCCGCAGTCGGCCTCGAATGACGAAAAATGACGGTCTCCTCCTGGAGCTCACAGCCAACTTGGCAAAAAGTTTCTAAGTGCCCACGGCCCTGCCGAGCTTTGGCGTCCGCCCAGCGCCGGTTCCGCAGTCGGCCTCGAATGACGAAAAATAACGGTCTCCTCCTGGAGCTCACAGCCAACTTGGCAAAAAGTTTCTAAGTGCCCACGGCCCTGCCGAGCTTTGGCGTCCGCCCAGCGCCGGTTCCGCAGTCGGCCTCGAATGACGAAAAATAACGGTCTCCTCCTGGAGCTCACAGCCAACTTGGCAAAAAGTTTCTAAGTGCCCACGGCCCTGCCGAGCTTTGGCGTCCGCCCAGCGCCGGTTCCGCAGTCGGCCTCGAATGACGAAAAATAACGGTCTCCTCCTGGAGCTCACAGCCAACTTGGCAAAAAGTTTCTAAGTGCCCACGGCCCTGCCGAGCTTTGGCGTCCGCTCAGCGCCGGTTCCGCAGTCGGCCTCGAATGACGAAAAATGACGGTCTCCTCCTGGAGCTCACAGCCAACTTGGCAAAAAGTTTCTAAGTGCCCACGGCCCTGCCGAGCTTTGGCGTCCGCCCAGCGCCGGTTCCGCAGTCGGCCTCGAATGACGAAAAATAACGGTCTCCTCCTGGAGCTCACAGCCAACTTGGCAAAAAGTTTCTAAGTGCCCACGGCCCTGCCGAGCTTTGGCGTCCGCTCAGCGCCGGTGCCGCAGTCGGCCTCGAATGACGAAAAATGACGGTCTCCTCCTGGAGCTCACAGCCAACTTGGCAAAAAGTTTCTAAGTGCCCACGGCCCTGCCGAGCTTTGGCGTCCGCCCAGCGCCGGTTCCGCAGTCGGCCTCGAATGACGAAAAATAACGGTCTCCTCCTGGAGCTCACAGCCAACTTGGCAAAAAGTTTCTAAGTGCCCACGGCCCTGCCGAGCTTTGGCGTCCGCCCAGCGCCGGTTCCGCAGTCGGCCTCGAATGACGAAAAATAACGGTCTCCTCCTGGAGCTCACAGCCAACTTGGCAAAAAGTTTCTAAGTGCCCACGGCCCTGCCGAGCTTTGGCGTCCGCCCAGCGCCGGTTCCGCAGTCGGCCTCGAATGACGAAAAATAACGGTCTCCTCCTGGAGCTCACAGCCAACTTGGCAAAAAGTTTCTAAGTGCCCACGGCCCTGCCGAGCTTTGGCGTCCGCTCAGCGCCGGTTCCGCAGTCGGCCTCGAATGACGAAAAATGACGGTCTCCTCCTGGAGCTCACAGCCAACTTGGCAAAAAGTTTCTAAGTGCCCACGGCCCTGCCGAGCTTTGGCGTCCGCCCAGCGCCGGTTCCGCAGTCGGCCTCGAATGACGAAAAATAACGGTCTCCTCCTGGAGCTCACAGCCAACTTGGCAAAAAGTTTCTAAGTGCCCACGGCCCTGCCGAGCTTTGGCGTCCGCCCAGCGCCGGTTCCGCAGTCGGCCTCGAATGACGAAAAATAACGGTCTCCTCCTGGAGCTCACAGCCAACTTGGCAAAAAGTTTCTAAGTGTCACATCTGTGAAAAAACGACTAAGTGTCAACTTTCGAAAAAACGGCTAAGTGTCAACTTTCGAAAAAACGGCAAAGTGTCACATCTCTGAAAAAACGGCTAAGTGTCGACTTTCGAAAAAACGGCTAAGTGTCAACTTTCGAAAAAACGGCAAAGTGTCACATCTCTGAAAAAACGGCTAAGTGTCACATCTCTGAAAAAACGGCTAAGTGTCACATCTCTGAAAAAACGGCTAAGTGTCGCCTCTCTGAAAAAACGGCAAAGTGTCAACTTTCGAAAAAACGACAGAGTGTCGCCTCTCTGAAAAAACGACTAAGTGTCGACTCTGAGAAAATGGCAAAGTGCCCACGGCTCTGCGGGCTCGTGCATCCGACCCGCGCCGGTTCCCCAGCCGGCCTGATATAAGGCAAAACCAGCCTCTCCGCCTGGAGCTCAGAGCCAACTTGGCGAATATTTTCTAAGTGCCCACGGCTCTGCGTGGCTACGGCGTCTGCCCAGCGCCGGTTCCTGGGTCGAACCCCGAGGACGAGGAATGCCGGTCTCCGCCTGGAGGTCCCAGCTTAATCGGCGAAAATTTTCTAAGTGCCCACGGCTCTGCCGGGCTCGTGCATCCGACCCGCGCCGGTTCCCCAGCCGGCCTGAAATAAGGCAAAACCAGGCTCTCCCCCTGGAGCTCAGAGCCAATTGTGGCGAAAAAACGACTAAGTGTCAACTTTCGAAAAAACGACTAAGTGTCAACTTTCCAAAAAAACGGCTAAGTGTCGACTTTCGAAAAAACGGCTAAGTGTCAACTTTCGAAAAAACGACTAAGTGTCGCCTCTGAAAAAACGACTAAGTGTCGCCTCTCTGAAAAAACGACTAAGTGCCCACGGCTCTGCGGGGCTTGTGAGTCCGCCCCGCGCCGGTTCGGCGGTCGGCCTCAAAAAGCGAAAAATCAGCCTCTCTCCCTGGAGCTCACCAAAAATTTGTCGAAATTTTTCTAAGTTCTCCTCGAGGTACCAGGGGGTGAGGTACCCGGGCTAAGGTGCAGTACCTTTTTTGGTCTTCAGGTGCGCCAGAGTACAATGAAATGGTCCCAGTAGTCAGTGTACTCATCGACTTTCCCCCCGTTTTCCAAAGCACCCCGTTTACGAGTATGGAGGAGATGGTGCTGGTCTCCCCACGGCGTCGGACACGCCGTCCTCGACAGCACAAGGTCGGATAGAAGACCTGAAAAGCGCCGTGGCACGCGCTGGAGGTGTCACTGTGGCGAAAAAGTGACTAAGTGTCAACTTTCGAAAAAACGGCTAAGTGTCAACTTTCGAAAAAACGGCTAAGTGTCAACTTTCGAAAAAACTGCTAAGTGTCAACTTTCGAAAAAACGACTAAGTGTCGCCTCTCTGAAAAAACGGCAAAGTGTCAACTTTCGAAAAAACGACTAAGTGTCAACTTTCGAAAAAACGACTAAGTGTCACCTCTCTGAAAAAATGGCAAAGTGTCAACTGCGAATGTGGTGGTGCATGGAAGGAAGTGGAGGACGGCCGCCTCCTTAAACACAGGCCGGAGAGGAGCGTCAGGGCCAGGCTCCTCAAACATGGACCGAGTGTCGCCCTTAACACAGACCAAGGGGAGGACGGCCGCCTCCTTAAACACAGGCCGGAGAGGAGCGTCAGGGCCAGGCTCCTCAAACATGGACCGAGTGTCGCCCTTAACACAGACCAAGGGGAGGACGGCCGCCTCCTTAAACACAGGCCGGAGAGGAGCGTCAGGGCCAGGCTCCTCAAACATGGACCGAGTGTCGCCCTTAACACGGACCAAGGGGAGGACGGCCGCCTCCTTAAACACAGGCCGGAGAGGAGCGTCAGGGCCAGGCTCCTCAAACATGGACCGAGTGTCGCCCTTAACACGGACCAAGGGGAGGACGGCCGCCTCCTTAAACACAGGCCGGAGAGGAGCGTCAGGGCCAGGCTCCTCAAACATGGACCGAGTGTCGCCCTTAACACAGACCAAGGGGAGGACGGCCGCCTCCTTAAACACAGGCCGGAGAGGAGCGTCAGGGCCAGGCTCCTCAAACATGGACCGAGTGTCGCCCTTAACACGGACCAAGGGGAGGACGGCCGCCTCCTTAAACACAGGCCGGAGAGGAGCGTCAGGGCCAGGCTCCTCAAACATGGACCGAGTGTCGCCCTTAACACGGACCAAGGGGAGGACGGCCGCCTCCTTAAACACAGGCCGGAGAGGAGCGTCAGGGCCAGGCTCCTCAAACATGGACAGAGTGTCGCCCTTAACACAGACCAAGCGGAGGACGGCCGCCTCCCTAAATACAGGCCGAACCGGAGCGCGAGTGTCGCTCCTTAAACACGGACCGAGTGGAGGACGGCCGCCTCCTTAAACACAGGCCGAACAAAATGACACAAAGTGTCAACTGCGAATGTTGTCCATCCAAGGAAGGAGCGTGATGCCCGGCCGGCTCCTTAAACACAGGCCGAGAGTCGCCCCGGACGGTCCGCCTCGCGGCGCCCGTCTGCTCGGATAAAATGACACAAAGTGTCAACTACGAATGTTGTCCATCCAAGGAGGGAGCGTGATGCCCGGCCGGCTCCGAAAACACAGGCCGAGAGTCGCCCCGGACGGTCCGCCTCGCGGCGCCCGTCTGCTCGGATAAAATGACACAAAGTGTCAACTGCGAATGTTGTCCATCCAAGGAAGGAGCGTGATGCCCGGCCGGCTCCTTAAACACAGGCCGAGAGTCGCCCCGGACGGTCCGCCTCGCGGCGCCCGCCCGCTCGGATAAAATGACACAAAGTGTCAACTACGAATGTTGTCCATCCAAGGAAGGAGCGTGATGCCCGGCCGGCTCCTTAAACACAGGCCGAGAGTCGCCCCGGACGGTCGCCTCGCGGCGCCCGTCTGCTCGGATAAAATGACACAAAGTGTCAACTACGAATGTTGTCCATCCAAGGAGGGAGCGTGATGCCCGGCCGGCTCCGAAAACACAGGCCGAGAGTCGCCCCGGACGGTCCGCCTCGCGGCGCCCGTCTGCTCGGATAAAATGACACAAAGTGTCAACTGCGAATGTTGTCCATCCAAGGAAGGAGCGTGATGCCCGGCCGGCTCCTTAAACACAGGCCGAGAGTCGCCCCGGACGGTCCGCCTCGCGGCGCCCGCCCGCTCGGATAAAATGACACAAAGTGTCAACTACGAATGTTGTCCATCCAAGGAAGGAGCGTGATGCCCGGCCGGCTCCTTAAACACAGGCCGAGAGTCGCCCCGGACGGTCGCCTCGCGGCGCCCGTCTGCTCGGATAAAATGACACAAAGTGTCAACTACGAATGTTGTCCATCCAAGGAGGGAGCGTGATGCCCGGCCGGCTCCGAAAACACAGGCCGAGAGTCGCCCCGGACGGTCCGCCTCGCGGCGCCCGTCTGCTCGGATAAAATGACACAAAGTGTCAACTACGAATGTTGTCCATCCAAGGAGGGAGCGTGAGGCCCGGCCGGCTCCGAAAACACAGGCCGAGAGTCGCCCCGGACGGTCCGCCTCTCGAGGCGCCCGCCCGCTCGGATAAAATGACACAAAGTGTCAACTACGAATGTTGTCCATCCAAGGAGGGAGCGTGATGCCCGGCCGGCTCCGAAAACACAGGCCGAGATTCGACCCCGGACGGGCCGTCTTCTCCCGGCGCCCGCCCGCGTACGCCCCCCATCCCCGGTCGCCCGTCTGCTCCCGGCGGGCCTCCGAGTACCCCCTCACCCAACTGACCGACTGGCACTCATGACCCGCCTTGGTAGGGCCTCCATCGGCCTCGGCTCGTCCGACGTCGGGTGGACGGTTCCTACCCACTGCGGGTCGCACTCTAGCGCCCCGGCCGCCGCGTGAGCGTGCGCTCCCCGCGCCGCCCCGCAGGCCCCGGCGCGACCGTACTGCGGCGAGACCGAGACGACCCGGTTTGGCATCCATCCCACCTAGCCACGATCCACGGAGGCCGAGCGAGCGGCTGAGTGTCGGGCGCCGCGCGTGCGAGCGTCCGCCGGCCGCGCCGGTCCTTCCGCGAATGTCGTTTCTCAAACCCTCCGGCTTGATAGCGGCGGCACCACGGGAAGCCGTCCACACACACACCGTCCGACCTCTATCCGAAAAGCCTTCCCGACCAACCGCGGTCGCGGGGGCGTCTGTCGCTCCGCATCGGGGGGGCGTATGGCTTCCGCGCTACGCGCTGCGGGCTCGGGGGGGCCGCAACGGCTGAGTCTGACTCGGCCGGGGCGCAGCTTCCCTCCCGGCAGTCAGCAATAGTGCCGATCGCGCCTGCCACCAGCCCCCTCCCCGACGGGTTCGTCGGCGCCGGCTGGCCGCCGTCCGCCTTCGTTCCCCGAGGGTTCCCAACCAGCGCCGATCCAACTCCGCATCCTGGCCGCACGCAGTGCGTGCCTCGCGCGGGTAAGTCGCCGGCGCAGCGCCGCAGCTCCCGACCCCCGCGTACGGGAATAGTTGAGGGCCTCAGCGGGCCGCACCGACCGAGTCCGACTCGGGCCGGGGCGCAGATTCCCGCTTGGGTGACCGAACGTTCTCTGCTCGGGCCGGAGGGCCGACGCCCGTCCCCCCCCGTCGTCCCCCACGGACCGCCTCCGAGGCCACTTCGCACGGCTCATCCTCGGCTCCCTACCAATGCTTAATCGATGGGGCCGCCCGGCCGGATTCGCGCCACCCTGTCCACCGCGAGTCTCCCCAGACTAACCCGAGTTACCGCCCAGCTCGCCTAACCTTGCACTCGCTCTGCCAAACGGTCGTGTAGTCGGCGGGCCGTCCTACGGGTCGCCCTCCCTCCCCAAACGCGCGGCGGGATAGCGGCAAGGCGGCGGCGGCGGCCAGCGGCGTCGGGGCGCTCGCACCGGAGAAGAGGCGTCTTACGAGGCCGGGCGCAGCTCCCTCT
>NW_028232399.1:0-7500 GCF_054491065.1 Syngnathus leptorhynchus | reverse complement strand
CTCCATAGCACCAGAGCTCCATAGCTCCATAGCACCAGAGCTCCATAGCTCCATAGCACCAGAGCTCCATAGCTCCATAGCACCAGAGCTCCATAGCTCCATAGCACCAGAGCTCCATAGCTCCATAGCTCCAGCCTGGGTGGCTGGTGGCTCCATAGCTCCATACTTCCATAGCTCCAGTCAGAGAGTGTGCTAAAATTGCACTAAGTGCGAAAGCCCATTCATTTACAACGGCGTGTCCACAAGGCGGCGACATTTCCCCGTTACCGTGGCTGCGCGGCGGGTGAGTGACAGAGCTTATCCGAGCGGCTGGAACTCTGCGCCGGCGTGGTCGAGCGTGAGGCCTCGGCCCTTTGGCTGCCTGGTACCTAAAACACTTCCATTGATCCAGCCACGGAGGGTGCTGGCTGGTGGCTCCATAGCTCCATAGCTCCATACCTCCAGAGCTCCAGAGCTCCATAGCACCAGAGCTCCATAGCTCCATAGCACCAGAGCTCCATAGCACCAGAGCTCCATAGCACCAGAGCTCCATAGCTCCATAGCACCAGAGCTCCATAGCTCCATAGCACCAGAGCTCCATAGCTCCATAGCACCAGAGCTCCATAGCTCCATAGCTCCATAGCACCAGAGCTCCATAGCTCCATAGCACCAGAGCTCCATAGCTCCATAGCACCAGAGCTCCATAGCTCCATAGCACCAGAGCTCCATAGCTCCATAGCACCAGAGCTCCATAGCTCCATAGCACCAGAGCTCCATAGCTCATAGCACCAGAGCTCCATAGCTCCATAGCACCAGAGCTCCATAGCTCCATAGCACCAGAGCTCCATAGCTCCATAGCACCAGAGCTCCATAGCTCCATAGCTCCAGGGCTCCATAGCTCCAGGGCTCCATAGCTCCATAGCTCCAGGCTCCATAGCTCCAGGGCTCCAGGGCTCCATAGCTCCATACCTCCAGAGCTCCATAGCTCCATACTTCCAGAGCTCCATAGCTCCATAGCTCCATACTTCCATAGCTCCAGCCGCGGAGGGTGCTGGCTGGTGGCTCCATAGCTCCATACTTCCATACTTGCAGCCACGGAGTTGGCTAAAATTGCACTAAGTGCGAAAGCCCATTCATTTACAACGGCGTGTCCGCCAGGCGGCGACATTTCCCCGTTACCGGTGGCTGCGCGGCGGGTGAGTGACAGAGCTTATCCGAGCGGCTGGAACTCTGCGCCGGCGTGGTCGAGCGTGAGGCCCCGGCCCTTTGGCTGCCTGGTACCTAAAACACTTCCATTGATCCAGCCACGGAGGGTGCTGGCTGGTGGCTCCATAGCTCCATAGCTCCATAGCACCAGAGCTCCATAGCTCCATAGCACCAGAGCTCCATAGCTCCATAGCACCAGAGCTCCATAGCTCCATAGCACCAGAGCTCCAGAGCTCCATAGCACCAGAGCTCCAGAGCTCCATAGCACCAGAGCTCCATAGCTCCATAGCACCAGAGCTCCAGAGCTCCATAGCACCAGAGCTCCATAGCTCCATAGCACCAGAGCTCCATAGCTCCATAGCACCAGAGCTCCATAGCTCCATAGCACCAGAGCTCCATAGCTCCATAGCACCAGAGCTCCATAGCTCCATAGCTCCAGGGCTCCATAGCTCCAGGGCTCCATAGCTCCATAGCTCCAGGGCTCCATAGCTCCAGGGCTCCAGGGCTCCATAGCTCCAGGGCTCCAGGGCTCCATAGCTCCATACCTCCAGAGCTCCATAGCTCCATACTTCCAGAGCTCCATAGCTCCATAGCGCCATACTTCCATAGCTCCATAGCTCCATACTTCCATAGCACCAGAGCTCCATAGCTCCAGAGCTCCATAGCTCCAGCCTGGGTGGCTGGTGGCTCCATAGCTCCATACTTCCATAGCTCCAGTCAGAGAGTTGGCGAAAATTGCACTAAGTGCGAAAGCCCATTCATTTACAACGGCGTGTCCACAAGGCGGCGACATTTCCCCGTTACCGGTGGCTGCGCGGCGGGTGAGTGACAGAGCTTATCCGAGCGGCTGGAACTCTGCGCCGGCGTGGTCGAGCGTGAGGCCTCGGCCCTTTGCTGCCTGGTACCTAAAACACTTCCATTGATCCAGCCACGGAGGGTGCTGGCTGGTGGCTCCATAGCTCCATAGCTCCATAGCTCCATAGCTCCATAGCTCCATACTTCCATAGCTCCATACTTCCATAGCTCCAGACTTCCATAGCTCCATAGCTCCATAGCTCCATAGCTCCATACTTCCAGAGCGCCATAGCTCCATAGCACCAGAGCTCCAGAGCTCCATAGCTCCATAGCTCCATAGCCCCAGAGCTCCATAGCTCCATAGCTCCATAGCTCCAGAGCTCCATACTTCCATAGCTCCAGAGCTCCAGCCTGTCTGGTGGCTCCATAGCTCCATAGCTCCATACTTGCAGCCACGGAGCTGGCGAAAATTGCACTAAGTGCGAAAGCCCATTCATTTACAACGCGTGTCCACAAGGCGGCGACATTTCCCCGTTACCGGTGGCTGCTTAGCGGGAGAGTGACAGAGCTTATCCGAGCGGCTGGAACTCTGGGCCGGCCTGGTCGAGCGGCTGGCCTCGGTAGTTGAGGTACCAGGGGCGGGCTGGGGAGCTCCAGGCGGGGCTTGTGAGAGAGTGTAGCCGAGCGGCTGGAACTCTGGGCCGGCGTGGTTGAGCAGCATGCCCGCGGAGGTGGCTCTTCCATAGGCACGGAGGGTGCTGGAGCTCCACACTTCCCTAGGCACGGAGGGTGCTGGAGCTCCACACTTCCATAGCTCCAGGCACGGAGGGTGCTGGAGCTCCACACTTCCATAGGCACGGAGGGTGCTGGAGCTCCATACTTCCATAGCTCCAGGCACGGAGGGTGCTGGAGCGCCACACTTCCATAGGCAGGGAGGGTGCTGGAGCTCCACACTTCCATAGGCACGGAGGGTGCTGGAGCTCCACACTTCCATAGGCAGGGAGGGTGCTGGAGCTCCACACTTCCATAGGCAGGGAGGGTGCTGGAGCTCCACACTTCCATAGGCAGGGAGGGTGCTGGAGCTCCACACTTCCATAGGCAGGGAGGGTGCTGGAGCTCCACACTTCCATAGGCAGGGAGGGTGCTGGAGCTCCACACTTCCATAGGCAGGGAGGGTGCTGGAGCTCCACACTTCCATAGGCAGGGAGGGTGCTGGAGCTCCACACTTCCATAGGCAGGGAGGGTGCTGGAGCTCCACACTTCCATAGGCAGGGAGGGTGCTGGAGCTCCACACTTCCATAGGCAGGGAGGGTGCTGGAGCTCCACACTTCCATAGGCAGGGAGGGTGCTGGAGCTCCACACTTCCATAGGCAGGGAGGGTGCTGGAGCTCCACACTTCCATAGGCAGGGAGGGTGCTGGAGCTCCACACTTCCATAGGCAGGGAGGGTGCTGGAGCTCCACACTTCCATAGGCAGGGAGGGTGCTGGAGCTCCACACTTCCATAGGCAGGGAGGGTGCTGGAGCTCCACACTTCCATAGGCAGGGAGGGTGCTGGAGCTCCACACTTCCATAGGCAGGGAGGGTGCTGGAGCTCCACACTTCCATAGGCAGGGAGGGTGCTGGAGCTCCACACTTCCATAGGCAGGGAGGGTGCTGGAGCTCCACACTTCCATAGGCAGGGAGGGTGCTGGAGCTCCACACTTCCATAGGCAGGGAGGGTGCTGGAGCTCCACACTTCCATAGGCAGGGAGGGTGCTGGAGCTCCACACTTCCATAGGCAGGGAGGGTGCTGGAGCTCCACACTTCCATAGGCAGGGAGGGTGCTGGAGCTCCACACTTCCATAGGCAGGGAGGGTGCTGGAGCTCCACACTTCCATAGGCAGGGAGGGTGCTGGAGCTCCACACTTCCATAGGCAGGGAGGGTGCTGGAGCTCCACACTTCCATAGGCAGGGAGGGTGCTGGAGCTCCACACTTCCATAGGCAGGGAGGGTGCTGGAGCTCCACACTTCCATAGGCAGGGAGGGTGCTGGAGCTCCACACTTCCATAGGCAGGGAGGGTGCTGGAGCTCCACACTTCCATAGGCAGGGAGGGTGCTGGAGCTCCACACTTCCATAGGCAGGGAGGGTGCTGGAGCTCCACACTTCCATAGGCAGGGAGGGTGCTGGAGCTCCACACTTCATAGGCAGGGAGGGTGCTGGAGCTCCACACTTCCATAGGCAGGGAGGGTGCTGGAGCTCCACACTTCCATAGGCAGGGAGGGTGCTGGAGCTCCACACTTCCATAGGCAGGGAGGGTGCTGGAGCTCCACACTTCCATAGGCAGGGAGGGGTGCTGGAGCTCCACACTTCCATAGGCAGGGAGGGTGCTGGAGCTCCACACTTCCATAGGCAGGGAGGGTGCTGGAGCTCCACACTTCCATAGGCAGGGAGGGTGCTGGAGCTCCACACTTCCATAGGCAGGGAGGGTGCTGGAGCTCCACACTTCCATAGGCAGGGAGGGTGCTGGAGCTCCACACTTCCATAGGCAGGGAGGGTGCTGGAGCTCCACACTTCCATAGGCAGGGAGGGTGCTGGAGCTCCACACTTCCATAGGCAGGGAGGGTGCTGGAGCTCCACACTTCCATAGGCAGGGAGGGTGCTGGAGCTCCACACTTCCATAGGCAGGGAGGGTGCTGGAGCTCCACACTTCCATAGGCAGGGAGGGTGCTGGAGCTCCACACTTCCATAGGCAGGGAGGGTGCTGGAGCTCCACACTTCCATAGGCAGGGAGGGTGCTGGAGCTCCACACTTCCATAGGCAGGGAGGGTGCTGGAGCTCCACACTTCCATAGGCAGGGAGGGTGCTGGAGCTCCACACTTCCATAGGCAGGGAGGGTGCTGGAGCTCCACACTTCCATAGGCAGGGAGGGTGCTGGAGCTCCACACTTCCATAGGCAGGGAGGGTGCTGGAGCTCCACACTTCCATAGGCAGGGAGGGTGCTGGAGCTCCACACTTCCATAGGCAGGGAGGGTGCTGGCACATCCACACTTCCAGCCACGGAGCATGCTGGCACTTCCACCTTGCTTGCTAAGTCGGCGTGATCTTGCCCAAAAAGTCCCTCCTCACCTCCAGCTGGAAGTGGAAAAAAATCCTCCACCTGCTTGGCCGAGGTTCTGGAAGCCAGCAGCTCGCAGAATGTTGCCAAAGTTTCACTGGAAGGAAAAGAAAAGAGAAGACCGAGTGCGCATTTCACCTACCGCCGAATGTCCACAAGAGGGAAGTGTCACTCCGTCGCAGAATCTGCGCCGACGCACTCGGCACCCTTCGAATTTATGGTGCCGGTGCGGGTGTTCTGGGTGCAAAAAGGCCGCCCAAGTGGTAGAAAAAAATCAGACTTCGTCTCTTAGGTCGAAATTAATGCCAAGTTTTGAAATGCGCTGGCAGGGGTGGACCAGGGCCCGTTAGAAGTGCTTAGGCGAGGTCCTGGAAGCCTAACCCGGCGTGATCTTGTGCAAAAAGCCGCTGCTGAGCTCCAGCTGGAAGTGTAAAAAGAACCGGGCTGGATCAAAAAAAGAACCGGGCGGCCCGTTAAAATTGCTTAGCCGAGGTCCTGGAACCCTAACCCGGCGTGATCTTGTGCAAAAAGCGCTGCTGAGCTCCAGCTGGAAGTGTAAAAAGAACCGGGCTGGTTCAAAAAAAGAACCGGGCGACCCGTTAGAAGTGCTTAGCCGAGGTCCTGGAAGCCTAACCCGGCGTGATCTTGTGCAAAAAGCCGCTGCTGAGCTCCAGCTGGAAGTGGAAAAAGAACCGGGCTGGATCAAAAAAGAACCGGGCTGGATCAAAAAAGAACCGGGCGGCCCGTTAAAATTGCTTAGCCGAGGTCCTGGAAGCCTAACACGGCGTGATCTTGTGCAAAAAACCGCTCCGAGCTCCAGCTGGAAGTGTAAAAAGAACCGGGCTGGATAAAAAAAGAACCGGGCTGGATCAAAAAAGAACCGGGCGACCCGTTAAAATTGCTTAGCCGAGGTCCTGGAAGCCTAACCCGCGTGATCTTGTGCAAAAAGCCGCTGCTGAGCTCCAGCTGGAAGTGGAAAAGAACCGGGCTGGATCAAAAAAGAACCGGGCTGGATCAAAAAAAGAACCGGGCGGCCCGTTAAAATTGCTTAGCCGAGGTCCTGGAAGCCTAACACGGCGTGATCTTGTGCAAAAAACCGCTCCCGAGCTCCAGCTGGAAGTGTAAAAAGAACCGGGCTGGATAAAAAAAGAACCGGGCTGGATCAAAAAAGAACCGGGCGACCCGTTAAAATTGCTTAGCCGAGGTCCTGGAAGCCTAACACGGCGTGATCTTGTGCAAAAAGCCGCTCCCGAGCTCCAGCTGGAAGTGTAAAAAGAACCGGGCTGGATAAAAAAAGAACCGGGCTGGATCAAAAAAGAACCGGGCGACCCGTTAAAATTGCTTAGCCGAGGTCCTGGAAGCCTAACCCGGCGTGATCTTGTGCAAATAGCCGCTGCCGAGCTCCAGCTGGAAGTGTGAAAAGAACCGGGCTGGATAAAAAAAAGAACCGGGCTGGATCAAAAAAGAACCGGGCGACCCGTTAAAATTGCTTAGCCGAGGTCCTGGAAGCCTAACACGGCGTGATCTTGTGCAAAAAACCGCTCCCGAGCTCCAGCTGGAAGTGTAAAAAGAACCGGGCTGGATAAAAAAAGAACCGGGCTGGATCAAAAAAGAACCGGGCGACCCGTTAAAATTGCTTAGCCGAGGTCCTGGAAGCCTAACCGGCGTGATCTTGTGCAAAAAGCCGCTCCCGAGCTCCAGCTGGAAGTGTAAAAAGAACCGGGCTGGATAAAAAAAAGAACCGGGCTGGATCAAAAAAGAACCGGGCGACCCGTTAAAATTGCTTAGCCGAGGTCCTGGAAGCCTAACACGGCGTGTTCTTGTGCAAAAAGCCGCTCCAAGCTCCAGCTGGAAGTGTAAAAAGAACCGGGCTGGATAAAAAAAAGAACCGGGCTGGATCAAAAAAGAACCGGGCGACCCGTTAAAATTGCTTAGCCGAGGTCCTGGAAGCCTAACACGGCGTGATCTTGTGCAAAAAGCCGCTCCCGAGCTCCAGCTGGAAGTGTAAAAAGAACCGGGCTGGATAAAAAAAGAACCGGGCTGGATAAAAAAAAGAACCGGGCGACCCGTTAAAATTGCTTAGCCGAGGTCCTGGAAGCCTAACACGGCGTGTTCTTGTGCAAAAAGCCGCTCCCGAGCTCCAGCTGGAAGTGTAAAAAGAACCAGGCTGGATAAAAAAAAGAACCGGGCTGGATCAAAAAAGAACCGGGCGACCCGTTAAAATTGCTTAGCCGAGGTCCTGGAAGCCTAACACGGCGTGATCTTGTGCAAAAAGCCGCTCCCGAGCTCCAGCTGGAAGTGTAAAAAGAACCGGGCTGGATAAAAAAAGAACCGGGCTGGATAAAAAAAAGAACCGGGCGACCCGTTAAAATTGCTTAGCCGAGGTCCTGGAAGCCTAACACGGCGTGTTCTTGTGCAAAAAGC
>NW_028232398.1:0-38570 GCF_054491065.1 Syngnathus leptorhynchus | reverse complement strand
CGCATGGATTCGCCTTTTAAACTTATTTTATAAGCGTTGTGTACCAGCCTGTCGAGGATGGCATCGGCCAATGTTGAATCACCAATCATGTCATGCCATTGATCAACAGGGAGTTGGCTGGTCACAATGGTGGAGCGACGATCATGCCTGTCTTCAACAATCTCAAGCAGGTCCCGACGTTGTTCTGCTTTGAGTGGAGATAATCCCCAATCATCCAGAACCAATATATCGATTTTCGCCAGTCGAACCAGTAACTTGGCGTAACTCCCATCTCCCTTGGCAATGGGAAGGGCTTCGAGTAATCGAGGTAGTCGCAGATAAAGCGCACGATACCCTTCACAACATGCCCTATGCGCAAGTGCGCAGGCGATCCAGGTTTTACCCACACCAGTAGGCCCCATGATCAGGATATTGAGATGTCTCTTGACCCACTGACACTGCGCCAGGTCGCGCATTAGGGATTGATCCAGTTTGCGTGGGTGGCGGTAATCGATATCCTCCATACAGGCATCGTGCTTGAGTTTCGCCTGGCGTAGTCGAGTATATAATCGCCGATCTTCCCGTTCGTGCGTATTCCGGCGAACTTGAACACCGATTCCGGTCAACTTGAACAGTGATGTTTCTAACGTATCGATCAGGTTGTAGTTTTAAATCAAGTGTTCAAGTTGGTCAAGTCGGCGTTGTGTTTTCTCATAGATTCTCCTTTGAGGTTTAGTCGATGTGCGTTGTGCATGAGCCGATCCAGAATGGCGTCGGCCAAAGTGCTGTCACCGATACTGGCGTACCATTGATCAGTCGGGAGCTGACTGACCACGGCGGTAGCATGCTGACCGTAACGGTCCTCCATGATTTCCATTAAGTCGTTTCGGTGCGCCGCAGTCAGAGACTCCAGCCCCCAGTCATCCAGAATCAGTAATTCGACCCTGCCGAGATTGGTGAGTAGTTTTTGATATGTCCCATCTGCCTTGGCCTGTGTGAGTTCCAGAAATAGCCTTGAGAGTCGCGCGTACCGTACTCTCTTGCCTAATAGGCAGGCGCTATGTCCAATCGCGCAGGCAATGTAGGTTTTTCCACTGCCACAAGGGCCGGTCACAAGCAGGTTTTGACCACGCTGTATCCAGTCTCCTTGTGCCAGTTGCGCTATCTTCGTGGCTTGTACTCCACGTGGATGCTGATAGTTAATATCGCCTATGTTTGCCTGCAGTTTAAATCGAGCTTGACGGATTAATCGCGCCTGTTTGCGCTGTTCGCGGCATTGGCGTTCGTGACTGATTAGCAAGTCCAGACGCTCAATAAATGAGAGGTTGTCATAGGTGCCGACCTGCTCTTGTTGAGTTTGTAGCGCCTGTGCCATACCGCTGAGTTTCAGTTCGCGTAATTCAGTTTGTGTTTGCATATTCTGTTCTAGTAGAAGTGATTGGGACCACGCACATTCTGGTGCGTAGGGAGACTTTGGTCAGACGGTGTATCGTTAGACAGCGTGTCGCTCGGTAAGGTGTCACGGTTAGCCTTGAGAATCGCTTTGACCTGCTTGAGCCGTGTTAGTCCTTCCCGGTTGGCAATGGCACAAGCCTTGTCGACTCGGTAGGCCGGGTAGGCACGACTCAGGTTCAGTAAACCTAAACAGATTCGATAAGCCTGTTCGGGGTGCGCTTTGCTTTCTATCTGGTGTGTGACCCAGTGCAGGGTATCCGGACCGATATTGCGCGCCCAGTTCTTCAGGCGGCCAGGTGTCCAGCGGTGGTGTTTCTGATGACGCGTGGGCATATGCGCTGGATCCGTCGTCATTCCCGGCCGATGTTTACGCGGATGGGAAGCAATCTCGCGGTTTTTAAAGATCATTCGGGCCAAGGTCTGCGTCATGTGCATTTCGATGGTCTGTCCAACGTACTGATGCGGCACCGAGTAATGATGATGGTCGTACTGTACGTGATAGTCGATATTCACCTTGGCACGTTTTACATCGGTGTACTCGTATGCATGAGTTGGCAATGACCGAAGGGCTGGTTGATCGAGTTTAGCGAAGGCATCACACCGGTTTCCCGGCAGTTGTTTAAAGGGCTTGTCATTCAGTTCGATCAGCAAACTGCGGATACATTGATTGAGTTCGCTTAAACTAAAAAACTGATGATGACGCAGACGCGCCAGTATCCAGCGTTCGACAATCTGCACACCGACTTCGGCTTTGGCCTTGTCTTTCGGTTTGTAAGGTCGCGCTGGCAATACAGCGACACCATGGTGTGATGCCCATTGTTGGTAGCTTGCGTTCAGGTCGGGGTCGTAGCGACACGCCCGGCTTACGCCAGAGCGTAAGTTATCCGGCACGATCATCTGCGGAACACCGCCAAAGAACGTCAGCATGCGGGTATGGCTGCCGAGCCAGTCTGGCAGAGACTGACTCCACGTCGCTTCAGCGAAAGTGTAGTTTGAAGCACCTAACACTCCCACAAAGATCTCCGCGGTACGGATCTCGCCCGTCTGTGAATGGATGATAGGTACAGTGACGCCGCAGTAGTCAACAAAACATTTTTCACCTGCGCGGTGGCATTGGCGTAGAGATCGACGTTGTTGACCGCGCCAATGACGATAGCGGTCACAGAATTGTGAGTAACTGTAACAACGATTCGGATATTGAGCGGTGTATTCCTCCCACAATAATTGCTTGGTGACACCTTTACGTTGCAGTTCCTGGTGTACCTCGGGCCAGCTCGGTAGATGACAGCGGGGCGCCGAACTCGTATCTGCCTTGGGATAAAACTGCGCAGCGAGTTTTACATCATCTAGTTCAGCAGGTAATGGCCAGTGGAGTCCCAGCTCGACGCTTCGGGCGAGCAAAGATTGGATGGTGCCAACGCTCGCCTTGGAGCTGGCACTGATCTGCCGAATAGACAGTCCAGCGTCATAACGCAGGCGTAGGATATCGCGGATTTTACGCATTGAGATTCTCGGGTTAGCCATGGCTGCCTCTGGAAAAGGCGGGACCATAGCAAGGTTAAGAAAAACAATACGTTAGAAACGATTCTGGCAACTTGAACAGTCATTCCGGGAACTTGAACACTGATTCCGGAAAACTGCCAGAAAGTGTTCAAGTTCAACCAGAATCAGCGTTCAAGTTGAACCGGAATCGGTGTTCAAGTTAAACCAGAATTGGTGTTCAGGTTGGGCCGGAATATGCAGTTCGGTCATTTCCCGATCAATCAGGAGGCCCAGGCGTTCCTCGAAGCTGAGTTGTTCGATGTCCGGGATGGTCATTTGTTCTGATAGTGCCTTCGCCATACCGACAAAGCGCAAGGTTTGTAGTTTATCCAGGGTAGGATGATTGAGCATCATAATTTCCTCTGTAGTAGGTTGATGGTTTGTTATTGATAAATGATTTGTTATTGATAATAGGAAGAGCCTCGAACATTGTCGTGATCCTCGGGTAACGTTTGTTGTTCAATATGATCCGTCTGTTCCGCTAGGGGCTGTCTATCTAATCCATTTTTGAGGATTGACTCGATGCTCTGATATCGATGCGACCCTAACTGGAGGGCACGGCCACACGCCGCCTCCAGACGTTCCGGGGTATAGGCTTTGCCGAGCCGGAGAATGCCAAGACAGGAACGATAGCCTTGCTCGGGGTGCCGCCTGGCGGAGAGGATGGTGGCAATCAACTGCGCGGTAGCAGGCCCCGCTTTTTCCGCCCATTGCACGAGGCGTGTGGGTGACCAGTCGCCATACTGCTGATGACTTTTCGGCATATGCTCGCGCACCGTGGTATGACCGCCTTTACGACAGGAACGCAGATGACTGGCAATGCGTTTGCCCTTTTGGAAGCACTCAACGATTTGATCTGTGATACGTGCGTCCAGTTGTTGACCGACCAGTTGGTAAGGTACAGAGTAGTAATGCCGATCGACTTCGATATGGTAGTCGATGTGCACCCGCACCTTTTTCCATTCAGCGTAGGTGTACGGGATAACCGGCAAGGGGCTCAACGCTGGCTGGTCGAGCGAGGTAAACAGCGTTTGGCGACACCCGGGAAGTTTCTTGAAGGGACGCGTGTTCAGTCGTTCCAATAAGACTTTGATGGCCTGGTTGAGTTCTGCCAGAGAGAAGAAGGCACGATGGCGTAGTGCGGCCAGAATCCAGCGTTCCACAATTTGCACCCCAACCTCGGCCTTAGACTTATCTTTGGGACGACGTACTCGCGCGGGTATCACGGTGATAGCGTAATGCGCTGCCATGTCCTGGTAGGTGGGATTGATATCGGGTTCATATCGATGCGCTTTGCTGACCCCGCTTCTGAGATTATCGGGCACAACGATTTCCGGCACACCGCCGAGAAACGTAAAGGCTCTTTGGTGAGAACCGATCCAGTCCGGCAGTCCCTGGGTCCAGGTGGCTTCTGCGTAGGTGTAATTGGAGGCACCGAGGACAGCGACAAAGATTTGGGCAAAGCGCGCTTCACCAGTACGCTGATCGATAATCGGCATGGTTTGACCGGCATAATCGACAAACAGTTTTTCGCCTGCCTGGTGATTCTGTCGCATGACCAGATCTCGTTTGCCGAGCCAGTGGCGATACTGGTCACAGAACCAACTATATTGGTAGCCCTCGCTATGTACCGAACGGTACTCTTGCCAGAGCAAAAACAGGGTGACGCTTTTACGTTTCAGTTCCCTGTGAACAGTCGACCAATCGGGTTTCTTCCGATCTGTACCCGATAAACTGGGCCCTGCTGGGAACAACCGCGACTCCAGTTCCTGCTCACTCCATTCCAACGGCATTGGCCAAAACACCCCGGCCTGCTCGCTACGACGCAGATAATTGGAAACGGTGGTTCGACTGATTCCACAGCAGATGGCAATCTGGCGGTCGCTCACTCCACTGGCCTTCAGACGCAGCACTTCTTTGATCTTTCTCACGGACAACCTCGTGGCTGGCATCCTGGACTCCTCACTATATTGAAAAGCCCAGAATAGCTGGGTTATCCCGCGTTACTTTGCTCTTTCATCCCCCGTATCAGGGGTGGCAACCTTCACCGGAATCGGTGGCAACCTTCGTTTGGAAAGGGTGGCAACCTTCCTCTGGAATCAGTGGCAACCTTCGTCTGGAATACGCAGTCTCGGACAATCTGAGATAAACATCCGGGTCGTAGGCGATGGGTAAATCTTCTCGAAATCCACCAATAGATCGCAAAACACTTTTGTTAACCAGCAATGCCTGAATAAAGCACGTGCCCTCTGATTCAGGATGATAGTAGGGAATATTCTGTAAGGGTGGGATGTGAGCGGGTGACCAGTTCTTGTGCAGAAATCGACCCTTCCAACGTGTCACACCATCTTTAGCAAGCCGCGCATGACCTCCAGCTACAGCGTATACCTCCCTGAATTCATTCAGTAAAGCAATTTGAGAATCCAGTTTTTGAGGTAACCAAACATCATCCTGATCGTTAAACGCAACCCAATCGTGCCGTGCATTTTGCAATCCGATATTTCGGGAGGCCGCCACCCCCTTATTCGACTTATTCTGCAGGATAATTATTTCTGGAGCGTTTAGTGACAAAAGGACATCAACGGTATTGTCTTCTGAGCAGTCATCGATAACGATTATTTCGATTGGAATGTCAGTGTTCTGATCTAAGGAAGCTCTGCATAACCTCGTAAATTCTCGTGACTAATCGTTTTACATAAGATTTTTTATGATTTCAGGCTAAGTTTGAGCTGTTTTACTCTGGAAAGATGCGGTTTTCGCATCTTTCCATGGTTTCCAGGCGCACCTATCCCTGGAGGGAAACCAACTCTCGCCTCGCCATATATAGATTGGCAAGCGCAAGTAAGCTATATACCTGTGCCGCATTCTTTTCCAATCCTTTGTAGCGTACTTTTCTGTATCCCCATAAATGTTTGATCACACCAAAGAGGTGTTCCACCTTCGCTCTGGTGCGATTACTCTTTCTATTAAATGCGCGATCCGCACAGTTCAGTTTCTTGCGTCGACTCGCCTTACGATTCACACGCCAATTCACGCCTGTTTGTTCCAGGGCTTCTTTCTTAGCCTGGTTCGCATACGCTTTATCACCGTACACCGCCTCTTCATCACCATGCAGAAGGTTATCCATCATTTGAGAGTCATGTACGCCAGCGTCTGTCACTGCAGCACTATGGACGCGGCCTTGGGTATCCGTTCCAATGTGTATCTTCATCCCAAAGTACCATTCGTTTCCCTTCTTCGTTTGTTTCATCTCTGGATCACGCTTTCGGTCTTTATTCTTGGTAGAGCTCGGTGCCGCTATGATGGTCGCATCAACAATCGTGCCTTCACTCAATATCAGATTTTGATCAGATAGATATTTTTCTGTTTTTCGAAATAGCTTCTCTGTCAATTGATTGCGCTCCAGACGATGCCTGAAGCGCAATATGGTTGATTCATCGGGTATCTCGTCCATTGCCAATCCAGCGAAGCGGCGCATTGAAGTGACGTCATACAAGCTATCTTCCATCGCGGGGTCGCTCAGTCCATACCACTGCTGCATGAAGTAGATGCGCAGCATTGCTTCGAGTCCGGCGGGTGGACGGCCATTTTGGCCTTTGGGATAGTGGCGTTTGATGACACCCAGAAGTTCTTTCCAAGGCAGAATAGTATCCATTTCTGCTAGAAAAAGTTCTTTACGGGTTTTCTTTTTCTTAACGTCGTATTCCAGATCGGAGAAACCTGATTGCTTCATGAGACCAAACCAATTTGAGTTGCGGTATTATCTCACGAGTACTTTTGCAGAGCATCCCTAATATACTCCTGATCGAATTACTGATCCATCTCTCCCCGTTATATGTAGGTACGACTACAGATACTCCTTCAACACGTGAACTTGACATCGTTCAACAAAACCCAGATGTTTTTTATTAGAGTTTCATTATAATTCATGTAAGTGAAAATGATGAGGAGAAGTCCCAAGAAAATCTACGCATTCAGGATGAACTGTATCTTTTCGAGGACAGACGTATCGAGCTGTAATAAACGGCTGTGGATTTATTTATTTGGAAGCAGACTTTTTAGTTACCCTGTTGATTGCATGCTCGAGGTTTGAGGTTTTTGAGTATTATTCTCTTATCTTCTGCGGTATCTGAATTTATTAAGAGCATAGTTCAAGGAAATTCCGGGGTGGGTCATAACCGTCGTGACCAGGGTTTTCATCGCTGTAGCAAATCCTTTTTGTACCCATAGCGTATTTATCAACCTGATTCTTTGATTAAATTCGTAATTGAGAATGTCATTTTTCGTAGCCCGGTACCCGCTGGAAAATTCAGCAAAGTTGGGTAAATGCTTGGCCTTGCTAGACAATGCTTCTTGCATAGCCCTGCAAAATTCTGCACAAAGTAAAAAGTTATGCGCTTTTCCTTTCTCATAAGACGTTACGTTATTTGAACCAATTCGATAAAGAAAGAGGGGTTCTTCTACGATTCCAAACTTGATTGCTGTCGAGAGTCTGAGCAGCAAATCCCAGTTCTCAAAATACTCTAATTCAGAATTGAATCCCTGTATTTGCTCCAATGCAGTCTTTTGCACAAGTAACGTTTGGATATACGCAACATCATCGACCAAAGGGTCATAGAACGGGGAATGGTTTGTATGAGGAATATGAGTCGGCTGCCAGTTATGCCAAAGTATTTTTCCTTGCCACTGAGCATTTCCAGATTTGTTTAGTCGTCCTTGTCCTGCTATGACACCAGATATCTCGGCATTACTCTCCAAAAACTGAATTTGTTTTTCCAACTTTCCGGGAACCCAAATATCGTCCGCATCGTTAAACGCGATCCAATTGTGTCTGGAATTGGATATCCCTATGTTCCTTGCATCTGATACACCAGTGTTGCCATTTGTTCGAAATAATCTAACTGAAGCATTGTTCATTGACTCTACGATTTTACATGTAGAGTCTTCAGAACCATTGTCAACTACCACTACCTCAATAGGAACACTGCATGCCTGTCGGGTTACGCTTGCGATAGCCTCCAATAGATATTTCTCAGCATTAAATGCCGGAATTATCACGCTAATTCCATCTACTCTATTTGACCCCATGTTCCTTCATTTACATTCTTGTATTTTCTTTTGACTGCGAAAATACTTCTCTCCCTTTAAAAATTATGTTTCGATCTGCGTATAGGCGCTCTAGTAATTACCAAGTGTACCTTCATTTTGCAATGTCACGGGTGTATCTGTGCTAAATATCATACGTTTGAGACACATGACATTAGCAGCAGATCTTTGGTGATTTTCTCCATGCCGAGTTTCAGAGACTCGATTGACCAATCTCCCTACTAACTGTTCAATTCAAATATGCTAACCCGCTCCAGTTCAAAGGGTCTTGGTTGGGAGGAGCATTTTTGAAAAGGTATTAATAGGCGTTCTCGCCTTTAATCACGCATTTGATAGTCCGGAATACAATGTAAAGATCAAACCAGATATTCCATCTTTTCAAATAATCAAGATCAAATTCGACGCGTTTCTCCATTTTGTCAACGGTGGATGTTTCTCCTCTCCAGCCATTGACTTGGGCCCATCCAGTTATTCCAGGTTTAACTTTGCAGCGCCACATGTATCTGTCAACTATTCTTCGATACTCCTCATTATGTGCAACAGCATGAGGTCGTGGACCAACCACAGACATTCTTCCTTGCAACACGTTAAAAAACTGCGGCAATTCATCAAGAGAGGTTTTTCTCAGAAAGCCTCCGAGTCTGGTTATTCGCGAATCGTTTCTTGTCGCCTGGACAATATGTCTAGCATTCTCCATCACTGACATTGTTCTGAATTTCCAGACAACAATTTCCTTACCATCAATTCCATAGCGACGCTGCTTGAATAACACTGGGCCCTTGCTCTCCAGCTTAATCAAAACAGCGATGATCAGCATTGGTATTGCACAAATGATCAATCCGATTGTGGATATAACAATGTCTTCTACAAGTTTGAATGTAGAGGAAAACCCTGAAATAGGGGAGCTTCTCAGGTTGACAACAGACATACCTGCGAAACTGTCTACCGAATGATTAAGAATCCCGTTGACAAAAATATCTGGAACGAAAATTACTGATATTGCGCTATCGTATAGCGTGTTGCTGACCTCTTTGATTTTATCTTGTTCAGAAATAGGGAGCGCGATCCAAACCTGGTCGATAGACGTGCAATCAATGGTTTTACACAGCGAATCCAACTCGGTAGAGTCTGATGATCTGGCTATTGTGGGAAGAAGGGAGGTTTTACCAAGTATTGGAATTCCGTCAATATTATGCCGCGGTTTTCCTCGGAATCATCCAGAAAACCTATAATATTGATTCCCACCCATTCGTTTTGTTGAAGATTTTGGCTAACGAGCTTTCCCAAATCTCCAGCTCCAACAATTATGATGTTCCGAGTGTTAAAACCCTGTTTTCGGGCCCAACGTGAACCAAATCTGAGGCCAATTCTACTTATGATAAATAGCCCGCCCGTGGTTAAAGCCCAATAGACGAACCAAAGTCGGGAGTAATCTTCACCAGTCTTTGTTAGGTAAACGATAACCGGCAAGATAACAACAACGGTTGCCCATGCTAAGGAAATGGTACGTATTTCAGTAAAAATACTTGCACCGCGCCAGGGCTTGTAGAGTTCGAAGGTGGGAAATACCGTTGCTGAAGCGAATAGTGCGATAACCAACGCAGCTTTGTATGGACCGCCCAACTCAACATCGTTAAACCGGATCAGATGCGCGATCATCGACCCGATGATGATCATTGTCAGATCAAAAAATCGGAGGGAAAGGGCAATTAACTCAGCATTGCCCTTTAAAAATCCCTCACTACCGTTAGTTGACCTAGAGCCAGAAACTACTTTGGCAATTTCCATTGGGATCGACCTTACGTCTCTTGAGTTAGTCGACTACACTGCTACAAGCAGAGTTAGAGTAAAACCACAAATTGCCAGAAACAATATAATATTACTTACTTCGTTCACCTCAACACCTCACAAAAGTTTGTTTGATTGTCCAATCAAAAAATCAATACTTTGATTAACTTCTGATCACGCTTCTCTTTGGAATCTTGTGATCTCCGTTGATTTCCCTGCTCCTCAGGGATCAACATGTGCAGATAATACCCAAACAGGTGGATAGTTACATGGTGAAAAATACCTAAAATTCAGAATTTTTGTCAAATTCGACCGCTCATCGAAATTCTTAGACCGACTGTCAATTTTAATTTTTGTGTCGCACTTTCGATGAACCCATTTCGACATATTTCTATCTCAATTGGTTGGCAATCCTGGGGAAATTGGGGTGAGTCGGCTCTGAGGTTCTCTAGCTCACCGTGATTATTAACGATAGGAGGATCGATTCTTTTTGTTTATAATCACAGGCTGTAGGCTGGGCTTTCACAGATCAATTATAATTGCAGCGTGGTCTTCTTTTTTATCCAAGGAATATCTCTACTTCATCGCGACTTTGGGGAAAGTAATAGAGTGCGTCGGTAACTGTTTAATTAGTTGGTGTCCAGAAATTTACACCCAAGCAACATCATGAGAGTCGTTTTTATTAACCAAGTAACGTAGTTAATAAACAAATTCGATTTATCCGCCATATTGAGAAAGCATATGAATATCCCAAAAAATGGAAGCCATCGGCAAGTACGGTCTTTGTTTATTATTTTGATCGCGTTTTGCACGAATTCCGCAATAGCGCAATCAACTTATTTGGTTCAATCTGGTGACAGCTTGTTGGTATCGGTTTGGAAAGAGCCCGATTTGACGGGCTCGATAACAGTGCATCCGGATGGAACATTTAGCATGCCCCTGATCGGTGAAATGAATGCCAGTCAAAGGCCTGTTAGTGATATTAAAAATGATATTACTGAAAAACTTAGCAGGTATATTCCGGATGCGATTGTTACCGTTGGTTTGGAGGAGACTGTAGGAGTCAACATATACGTCATTGGTCAGGTAAATACACCTGGTGTCTTTAATGTTCGCCAGCCTACTGACGTTATGCAGGCCCTTAGCTTGGCGCAAGGGATGACTGCCTATGCTGCAAAAAACAAAATTAAAATATTACGGCGAGAGAATGACGTGCAAAAAGCTATCGGTTTCCGATATGGGGACGTAGCGAAAGGTATCGAGCTCGAACAAAATATTGTTCTTCAAAATGGTGATGTTGTTGTTGTCCCGTAATGCAATATTGCACTTTGCCGGTTCGTTTTTCGTGAAGGTTGGATCTTTTCCAATAGTGGTTCTGACCAAACCATTGTTAGCAATTTCGCTTGCGATCATTTCTTTGATTGCAGTGCCGGCTCAGGCTCGAGACTGGTATATGGAAAACAGTGTGAGTATTTTGGGCGGATACGACGACAATCCCTTGTCCGAGACTGATGGTTCAAATGTCGTTAGCGGAATACCGGCAACAAGGAGTACAGGTTCCCAGGGTTATGCCGCTGTTGGAGCAAATATATCAATAGGCTCGGATTCGCAAACCGATAGATATACTGTCGCTATAGAATCGGAAGCGCGACGTTATGAGCGGTCAAGTCTTGATGCGAATCTGATTGATGCTTCTATGGACTATATGAAGAGATTTGAGCGCTCCACCTATGACATCGGGGTTTCCTATTCAGAAAATTCTACGTTTGAAAGCGAGTTGACCGAGACAGATATCAGTTTGGCCGGAACCAGCCTTGAGCAGATGACATTTGGTGTATCGACCGGATATTCGGCGCGGATAAATACCGAACTGTCCGCAGAACTAGCGCTCGAAATTAGCGATGTTGGTTTTTCCAGCGGTTCCGAAACTCTCGTGGAATTGGTTGAGTACCGTGAAACTCTTGTGTCTGCAGGGCTTGAAAATATTATCACGGAAAGACTTGAGCTTCAAATTGGTGCCGTACTGTCGAAGTACGACCCTGATTCCACGGAAAGCTCTGCAGCAACTCCAGAGGAAGAGACACTGGCGTTGGTGCTCGGTTTTGATTACAAATTACGTGAGAATTTGAGCTTCGGGTTTTCGGTGTCCCCAACATACATTGATATAGCAGAGATACCAGAGCAAGAAGGAGGCTCAGAAGACACTACCAGCACTCAGTATAATATGGGACTTGCTTATACCGGGTTTCAAGATACTTTCTCAGCGGGTTACTCTCGTTCCTTGTCTCCTGCAGCAACCGGTGGACTAATTGAAGCTGACTATTACACTATAGAATGGACCCGACCAAACCAATTCGACGGCGCTTACTCTGTCTCCCTGGCTTATGGAGAGCAGGTGGATGATAGCAGTGGTAGTTCAAACCTAAGTTCTCTCACATTCGAGACCGCCTATTCACGGGCTTTCACTAGGAAGCTCAGCTGGGTATTGAGTTATCGATATCGTGAGCAATCTTCTGAAAGCGATAGTAGTTTTGACTCAAATAATGTGACTCTCCAACTCCGATACAATTGGGGGCGTATGAGCATCCCCGGAATTAATCAATAATGCTTACTCTGTTTTGAATATGGAACAAGAGGAAGGCCTACCGATATCGGACTTGGTTTCGTTGCTGTGGCGACGAAAATGGCTGTTTATATTTTGTTCAGTTTTGCTACTCTTGTCATCTCTTGTCGTCATCTTTAAATTGCCCCCTACTTACAGGGCCACAGGATTAATTCTGGTTGAGCAACAAGAAATTCCTACGCAATGGGTTAATTCTACTGTGGCAAGTTACGCTGATGAGAGAATACAGGCAATTGGACAAAGGGTACTAACAACCCGTAACCTTGGAAAACTGATTGAAAAGTTAGGTGTATATGAAGACTCAAGCGGGTCGGAGAATCTGTCGGTTGAGGCACTTGCAGCCAAGGTACGGGAGAATTTTTTTGTTGAGAACGTACAAGCCTCGATAAGAGACAGAAATACCGGCCAGACTGGTTCTGCTACTGTCGCTTTTAGAGTTTCGTTTGATCACTCATCGCCCTACATTGCCCGAGACGTTGCTGCGGAACTCGTTGATCTGTATCTTGCCGAGAATGTTCAATCGCGCACCAAAGCGATAGTTGATACCAGAGAGTTTTTGGAATCGGAAGCGGACAGACTTGAGCAAAGTCTGGCTCGTATCGAAGAAGAAATATCATTATTCAAGGAAAAGAATCTTGGCGCTCTTCCTGAACATCAGGCGCTTAATATTAGTGCCTATCAGAGAACAGAGCAGCAAATTGATGAAATTGACAGATCTCTAGACTCTCTCGGAGAAAGGAAAATAATTCTTGAAGCAGGTATCGATTCGGCGAGAAGATATCTTCAAGCTGGCAGCAATAATCCCGCAGTTGCTCCAGTGATCGATCCGAGGCAAGAGAGGTTGGAGATCCTCGAAGGAGAGCTGTCCAACTTGATATCAAGATATTCCGATGTACATCCGGATCTAATCAAAAAGCGCCGGGAGGTCGTTTCTTTAAAGGAGCAGATCGCTAACGAACCTGATTATGCTGGTCGGGTAGACACAACAGTTGTCAATGCACTTTCCCAGCAAGGCGACTCCTCGCTTGTACGATTGAACACAGAACTCGCTTCCGCAATCAACGACGAAGGAAGTCTACGTATTCGAAGAGGAGAATTATTAGAAAAGTTAGCGGAACTTGATGCTCTGATCAACAAAACCCCCGAGGTAGAACGTGAATATAAATCGTTAATCCGAGACCATGAGAATACGCAAGAAAAATACAACGACATTCGAGGAAAGCAGAATAGCGCGAGGGTTTCCGAATCATTGGAGGTTGAGCAAAAAGGAGAGAGATTTACTCTTCTTGAACCGCCTTCGTTACCTGAGCGCCCGCATAAGCCGAATCGTAAGAAGCTATCGATACTTGCGCTTGGAGCCTCTCTTTTAAGCAGTTTTGGATTTATTTTTGGAGTAGAGTGGATGTTAGGTAGAGTTCGTAGTATTCGAAATCTGGAACGTGTTTCCGGCGTTCCATTGCTTGCGACAATTGGCCCGATAGTGACTCCTGCAGATCGTCGACGACGTAAATCCCAAAGGCTTCTGTTAGTTCTGCTAGTTGCGATACTGATCACTGTTACAGCTTTTCTATTAAATTATTTTGAAGTTAATCTTCAGGATATAAATCTGGCGAAAATTCAAGTTTTAGTAAATACCTGGTTGGACAAAATCAAATTGCCGGTGATTGATCGTGGTTGAGAAAATAAAGCTAGCGCTAGAGCGAGCCTATAAAGAACGGGCGGTCAATGCCGAGAATCCGGAGGGGGTAGTAACTAGCGTAGACCCCATAGTTGAAATTCAGCACTCCGGTATTAATGAAAACGAAACAGTGCCCCATAGTCTGGCTGAGTCTCGTTATTCAGTCATCGACACAGATAAGCTAAGAAATAATAGAATTGTAACTTTCGACGATACCAACGAGTATGCCGAGAGTTTCAGGTTATTAAGAACACAGTTGCTCCATTACATAGAGACAGCTGGCGTCTCTACTATTGGCATAACGAGTCCTTCGAGTCGTGAGGGCAAAACCCTGATATCCCTGAATCTGGCAATAAGTATGGTCAGATCGTCCGACATCAATGTTGTTTTAGTTGACGGTGATCTTTCTACTCCTAGCATCGATAGATTGCTCGGATTAGATGTTACCTATGGATTGGTCGATTTATTGAACAAACAGGTGCCGCTATCGGAGGTTTTACAAAGAGTCAGTATACCCAATCTATGGATTATCCCGGGTCGGCGGGAGGCTATAAATTTAATGGACAAACGACATGCCAACCGGGTCGAAGAATTGGTTGATGGTTTTTCTATCAGCAGTCGATCGATTGTCATCGTCGATCTGCCGCCTGTACTAGGTAGGGATGACACCCTCGCTTTTACGACGCACCTGGATGGTATTTTACTGGTAGTAGAAGAAGGCGAAACCAAGACTGAGGAAGTTGCACGTACGATGAGTTTGCTTAAACAATGTAACGTGCTGGGTACCGTGCTGAACAAATCCACGCAGCTGCGAAATGCTAGATAGACTCCAATGAAAATTACCTGGAACCATGCTATGGGTCACCAATGCAATCTGGCCTCGGGGCGTTAATCAGTTATGTACCTTGCGCATTTTTCACTGCACCATATGCCTTTTGATTTATTACCGGATCCAAGATTTCTCTATTGCGGTCCAAGTCATGATACAGCGCTCACATGCCTGCGATACGGGATAGAATCCGGGGCAGGTTTTACCGTAATAACCGGAGATATTGGAGCGGGCAAGACCACACTAATCCGTTCAATTTTGAATGAGTTAACAGGTGAGTTTGTCGTGGGTCTCACCACCAACACACATAAAGATTTTGGTACGTTACTCGAGTGGATACTTCTATCTTTTGGCCTCGACTACAAGGGCAAAAGCGACATGGAAAGGTACGAATTACTTGCCAGCTTTTTTGTGGAATGCTATGCAAATAACCAACGTGTTATTGTCATTATCGACGAAGCACAAAATTTGGAAGCAGATGAGCTTGAGAAACTGCGTGTTATCTCCAATCTGAATGCGGATCACCACCGCATAGTTCAGATTATTTTATCGGGGCAGCCTGAGTTCCGAGATACGTTGAGACTTCCGCAATTAAGGCAGTTTGCACAAAGAGTGACTGTGGATTTTCATATTAATCCTCTTCCAATGGATGAAGTTGGAAAATATATTGATCACAGATTGAAAGTTGCGGGAGCAGAGGAAAGAATATTTTCTGACAAAGCTGTAGAACGGATTGGGGAATACACCGGAGGCGTTCCGCGCTTGATAAATATACTTTGTAATAATGCTCTTGTTTACGCCTACGGTTATCAACTGAGTACCATAGATGAAGAAACCCTTAACTCAGTGATTACTGATACTAAGGACATAAGTATGCTTGCGTTTGAAAGAGCGAATTGATAAGAGGCCGCAACATTATTTATCAGGTAAATCAGAAAATCTGTATATTTTATTGATGTTCTGGACTTACCTAAATTCCGTAGAATTAATGGACATTAGTCAAGAAAACTGGTGTTTTTTGCAAAAATAGTTTAACGTCAATTTCTGAAAAATTATATCTAGCTCAAGGGGAGCAATAAGGATGGAAAAGCCCGTTCGAAGTAAAAGTGAAGGCATTCTGGGCGCTATAAAAGCGGTGACCCATAAACCAATAAATGATCAACTAGACAGTCTGGATACTACATCAGTTCCCGGTGTGGCGCCCAAGCGGTCGCCGCAAACGAGAAAGCCGTCTTCTCTTGTGCGCGAAATCACACTGTCGAGAACAATTGATCAGGAGTTGCGGAAAGAGAACCCGAGTAAGGCTAAAGCGCCGCCTGTGATGGGTAAGCCCGAGGAACAAATCAGCATTGACGATAGCGAGAAGAGGTTATCGAATAACCGCCGGGAAAAAGCCCAGGCGCCTGAAATTTCATCGTCTGATCTTGATGCCGGTAATCAAAAAACCCAGTCCAAGGTCGAAGCTGTCTTGCCGGCTGCGCGACCGGCGGCTGTTAACCGTGATGTTGATGCGGTGCTTGACTCCCTCGACTTGCATCACAGAGACACCGACTATCTGATAGAAAAAGTCCGTGGTCAGATTTCCAATAATCTGCTGCAAACAGAATCAAATGATATCTGCACTCCCGATATGTCCATCGCAGGGCCGGTGTTCAGTTCACTACAGTACGTTGTGCATCAGCCTCAAATGGTCAAGCTCTATGCAAATTTGTTATCCACGGCAATGAGCAGGAAAACAGCAAGATTTGCGCATCCTGGCTTTATCGATTTGATTAGAAATATAACGGAGGATGAAGCGAGGGTGCTCTCCTGGTTCTTCCGCGAAAAAGTATTGCCGATCATAGACATCAAAAAGGTGTTGATCCAGAAGCACAGTGAAATGCGATTAAACACACTGGTTTCTGCAATTGCGGAAGACGCAGGTTGCGAGTTCGATGATCTGGCTGAAGGCTATCTTGCCAATCTTGAACGGATCGGGCTTTTGGAGATTCCGCGAACGACCTGTTTGTCTGATGACTCTTTATATCAAAGAGTACTGTCCTTGCCGGCGGTTGAGGATCGGCTAAAGAAACTGGATAGCGGTAGCGATCAGTATCGCGGCGAGGTTGTGAAATACTATGCAAAACTTTCGATCTACGGCATCCGCTTTTGTCATGCATGTATTCGCTAATACTGCATCACTTCCGACTAAATTTTAGCGCTGAAAAAATTACCACAAAAATTCCCAGAGGCTCGGTAAGAATAATCAGTTGCGAAAAAACTGACTCTGATGGAATAGCGCCGTCAAATCCGTGAATGGTGCCTGCGCGAAATACGATATAGATCAACACCAGGCCCAACCCGGCCAGCGTTGTTCGAATTTCTGGCAGCGTTTTTTTTGATCGTGTGATCATTGCGATAAAGCTGAAAGCAACGCTTGCTGCCAAGAGAATTGCAAAGCTCTTTGCGTCAGGATACCTGTTGGCTCGCAAGCTGTCTTCAATCCTGTTCGACTGCCAAATCTGAAGAAGCAGCGTTTGCAGATCCAGTTGCTTGTTTAAACCGAGAAAAAACAAAATACCGCAACAGAAAAGCCAGAATGCGGCGATCTCAAAGTGTTTTGCCCCGGATATTGCGCGGGAATTTTCGCTCTGCCCTTGCACTAACCCTGAACGATCTAAAGCAGATCGCTGCGCTTAACAGATAAGCAATGGTAACAAACCATCCGCCAGGTGTCGGGTCACCTATACCCAGGGACCAGGGAGTTGAAGCATAAGCAGGCAGCGATAGAAATATTGCACCTTTAGCGACTACTACAGTTTTTTCGCGTACTCCTTTTGACATAGTCAATTGTTGAATTGCATAGACTGTTGTTGCTGCAAGAATTCCGGCGTCCACTGGACTGCTCTTGATATAAGCTTTCTTCGTGATGCGATCGCCACCAAATGATCACTACTGATATCCGGTTCCTGAAATGACCATAGTTCTTCAGTAACCCGCCCTCGATTTCAAGACAACGAACCAAAACCGGTTCACCGGTCAATGACAGTTCACATTGATTGAACGACATGGAAAATCCCAGGGAAAGTGCTTTACACAGCGCCTCTTTCAACGTCCAGAACCGGAGAAATTGATGGACTCGTTGAGAGTTTTTAAAGTTCTCGATGAAAGAGATTTCGTTGGGTGTGAAAACTCTGGATGCAACTTCCAATACTGACAGGTCCCGACTCTTTGGCTCGGCATCAACGCCAATATAACGATCGGGGCTGACTGCCATAGCAACCAGGCCGTCGGTGTGGGTTAGAGAGAAGTGTATTTCATTTGGTAGTTCGGGCGCGTTGATAAACAACCTGCCTTTTTCTTCGCGACCAAATATCCAGTGCTGAGGCAGCACAGGCAAGTATTGAGACAGTACCGAGCGCATCATTGCACGAGACAAGAGAAACAGATCCTGATCTTTGGCGTGATAAAACCTGTCGCGCTGCTGTTTTTCTTCCTCGCTCAGAAGTGCAAGTGCATCATCACCAAGCCACACAGCGTCCGGGTGCGCAAACCACAGATGGGCTTCATTGTCAGACAGCTGCAATTTCTTATTTGTATATAAAGTTATTTGGAGAAGCGCCGATATCAGGCAGAGGGCTCAGCTATACTTGTAGTCGAGAAATCTACAGTTGATTATAGGCGAATGACGACGTTTTATTGGCATGATTACGAAACCACCGGTGTCAGCCCGGCCAGGGATCGACCCTCACAGTTTGCCGGTGTCCGTACTGACGAAGACTTCAATATTATTGACGAGCCTCTGGTGGCCTATTGCCGGCCGGCTATTGATATTCTGCCGTCTCCGGAAGCCTGTCTAATTACCGGTATCACGCCGCAGTTGTGCCAGGAGAAAGGGCTGATCGAGGCCGAATTTATCGCAGAAATCCACCAACAACTATCGAGAAAAGATACTTGTGGGGTAGGGTATAACTCGGTGCGTTTTGATGATGAGGTAACGCGTTATACGCTTTACCGGAATTTCTATGATCCCTATGCACGGGAGTGGCAAAACGGTTGTTCTCGCTGGGATATTATTGATCTTGTCAGAATGACTTTTGCCTTGCGGCCTGAAGGCATCAACTGGCCAACAAACGATCTTGGGAAAACCCAGCTTCAGACTGGAGCACCTGACTGCAGCGAACGGGATTAGTCATGAGGCTGCGCATGATGCGCTGTCTGATGTACATGCAACCATTGCACTGGCAAAACTCGTTAAGGAAAACCAGCCAAAGTTGTTCCAGTGGTTACTCGATCACCGTAACAAAAACAGGGTGATGGAGCTAGTCGACATTCGCGGTGGCAAACCTTTGGTGCATACCACAAGGATGTATCCCTCCGAGTTTGGCTGCACTTCGCTGTTGCTGCCACTCGGATTCGAGAAGAGAAACAAATCCAGTCTGCTGGTCTACGATTTACGTCATGCGCCTGAAGAGTATCTTCTTTTGTCTGTGCCAGAACTGAGAGAACGCCTGTTTGTCGCATCGAGTGACTTGCCCGAGGGTGCCAGCAGACTACCGGTCAAGTCTCTGAAAATTAACAAGTGTCCGGCGATTGCACCGATAAAAACGCTTGGGGAATCCGCCGCCGAGCGAATCCAGTTGGATCTCGACAGTTGTGCCAGGCACAGGGAAGTACTCATGGCGGATAATGATTTTTTTAACCGCGTACATGAGGCCTTTGCGGGACAAACATTTCCACCAGTTGAAAATGTAGATGCTGCTTTGTACGACGGTTTCTTCAATGACCATGATAAAAGCCTGATCGACCGCGTCCGGAATGCATCCGGGCCCGAATTAAACGGCGCTTCGTTTAACTTCTCTGACACACGCCTCGAAGAGTTATTATTTCGATACCGGGCGAGGAACTGGCCTGATAGCCTGGAGACGGATGAGTTGGAACAATGGCAGGCACACTGTCAGGCAAACTATGAGAACGCAGAAAGTGGTTTGGAAAACTATTTTGAGAAGCTCGCCGAACTTCGCGAACAAAATCCGGGCAATGCGGCATCGTTGCAGATTCTTAACGCTTTGGAAGAATGGGGCGATAGCTTGATACAGAGTGGATAACTAAATCCAGGTGACTATTCGTAGTAGACAGAAAAGTACTCTTCACCGCCTCTGGATACACCTGCAGATATATGGCCAAAGATTCTCTCCGAGCCAATGGTCATCAAGTTGGTAAATTCCTGTTCAGGCGCCTCAAACTTTTGGATGGCCGAATATATGCTGCTGCCAACATCAGCAAGCCTCAGGTTCGCAGGATAGAAATTAATATCAAAAGAACTGCGCACGGAGTCAGGCTCTGAAATACGCAGGAACAGGCACTTCTTGCCACCCAGTTTAGCGGACGCGATTTTTAAAACTTCCAGAACGCTAGCCAGCGACTTCGGGTCTACCAATTGGTTATAACACTCGACCACCTTTTCGTGTATTTGATCCATGGCCAACAGTGGCAAACAGTCGTAGTGGGTGATAAGTCTGGCGTCACGGTTGCCGCTATCCCATTTATACCCGATGCCCAGGCGATACGGCGACAAGCTGGCAGGTTTTGTACCGAGGTACTGTAAATAGCTGTCCATAAATTCAAGATAGACTTTAAATATGGCGTTGTTACCGGCACTGCCTTCAACGCCGAACAGGACGGTATTCGCAGATTTCAGCCCGTCAAAAAACAATTGCTGAAACTCGACAGGCATTTTCAAATCGTTGACAATACGCTGGAAATTCTCTTGTCCGACCTTGGCGGTTTCAACGCCGATGACATAGCGGTTGGCCTCGAACTGGTTAGTTGAAACCTTGAATGATCGTTCGAAGCCGCCACGAATGCCGAGATCTTCGAGAATTTTTAATGGGGTTTCGATCGCGCTTATCGAATTGTTTGAGGTAGAGTCTGTCATCACTTGGATTGACGAAAATTGCGGAAGGCGATGTCACACCGGTTATTGGCGCTGAATCGCGCAATGCCCCGCGAATCGAGATCGAGACTTATATCAGCGCCAAGGGCGTTGATAATGTCAAAATCGAAGCGGTTAGCGGACTCGTTGGCGGTGCCAGTGGCAAGTCGGAGATTTTTGCCGAACTCAATTCCCAGGTGAATGTTGATAACGCAACAATCATTAACCGTGCTGGTGACGTGTTCTTTACCACCCGTACCGATACCCCTGTTGCGACCATCTGCCAACCTGACTGTAGCCAGTGGCTTAACCGGCCTTGCAGCGGCAGACGTCGAAACCGTGACCAATGCGACCAACGAAGTCAACATTACCAATTCGAATATTCGCGGTTCTGATGTTTCCTTGTTCGCTGGCGAGGATTCAATTCGCGTTCCAAACGTCATGTTCTCCTTCGCTAATGCCGAAGTGTTTACCGCGTCGTTGCTGCCTTCCATTGGCATTCCTGTGGTCAAGGCGGATATTAACGAGCTGAACCGGGTCAGGGTGCTGGGTGACACGGTGATTGAAGCAACTTCCGATATCAACCTCTATGCGACCGAAGGCATTGGTGGTGCTGATCGCGCCCAGACAACCGGGAACCTGTTGTCACTGTCGTTGGTGCCCTATGCAGTAGATGTGCCGGACCGCGCCAATGTGAACTCCAATAACCAGGTGGTCATTTCCGATACCGCGATTCTGGAAGCCGGTGTCAATAACCTGGCTCTGTTTCACATTCTGCCTGTTGCTACGACCAGCGGACAGCCGGGCATAGATTTGCCGTCAGGCGTCAGTCTGGCTGATCTGGAGAACGGTGGCGTAGCGTTGACCGAGCAGCAAAAACTGGATCTTGGTTTACCCGCTGACGCCGAATTTGAATACGAAGGTATCAATCTCGACAAGATTGGCTTCTATGTCGATAACGGCACGTATATTCAGGATGGCGGTCGCTATTACAAGATTAATCCGAACTTTTTGCAAACCACCGAAAGTATCAATGTGGTACTGCAGGACGAAAACTTTAGCGACGCCGTACGCTGGACAGAAGTTACCGTTAATCGCGACCTGAATGTGACGTCGACAACAACGGCAACCAATGGTCAGGTTGTACGCACCACAGACGGTCGTGCGTATCGTTACATCGGTGGCGGAACAGTCACCGTCAATGCGGTGACCGATTTCGATAACACCACGGTTGCAACACCGCTTTGGGAATACGTTGCGGAAGTCTACGACAGCAATGTCACCGACTCCATTGGCAACGATTTACGTGGTCAGTTTTATGTGATCAAACCGGTGGATGTTGATGCGCCTGTTCTGACCTATGTCAATATCGGAGCATTGCTTGTCAAACAACTTGAGCAGGTTGAGTCATGGATTGTCAGCCATGCTGGTGATAACGAAGCAGTAGCGCGTTATAACATTCAAAGAGCTGATATTCTGGCCACTTATGGCGGATCTCGGTTTGTTGAGTGCCGACAGCCTGCCTATCCGTGAGCTCGATACGGTGATCTTTGATTTGCCGGATATCGTGTCATCTGCCGGGTCGGTGTTTATCAACGTTGACTTCATCACCCCGGCAAGTTCGGCGCAGATTGCCGATCTGGTTAGCACCGGCGCGATCACACCGAATGCCGGCGCAACGATAGATATTCTGAATCGCACACCGATCAGCATGACGGTAAATGACGCGATCATTGAGGACAACCGCCGCATCGATGCTATCGGTGGCGCTCTGGTGGTATTCACGCCGGGCAACGTTTATCTGAATGGTGTTGACCTCACAGGCAATGATGATGACAGCGAACAGAATATAACTATCCTTCAGGATGCTTTACTCAATTCCGAGTACACCTTCACGCCCGTTGATGTTCCGCAGGATTTATATATTGCGGGAGATGTAATCAATGAAAACGGCAATGTGTCAATCGACAATCGAGAGGGCAGCATTAACGTCTCAGGGATTATTCGTGGTGAAGAAGTCACAATCGAATCGGCCAAAAACTTTAGTCTGAATACGGACGGCTGGTTCCACACCAATCAGGATCCGCGCCAGTACATTGAATATACCCAAACCAGAAATCTTGTCTTTACCGAAAGGTCTGGCACCAGGCGCGCCTGAAGTGATTCAGGGCTTTACCACCTCAGACAGCGTAACCGGAATCAATGTGATCGTTGTTCCTGGAGCGACCATCAATCTGAACGGTAATATTGTGATGTTGCCTTCGACGACGAATAGCGTGACAGTGGATCCACAACTTGATCAGGCGATTGCGCGGGATGAGAGCCGTATTTTGGCGCAAGGCAGGATCACGATCACTGCGAAGTATCTGAATATAAACGGTCTGATTCAAAGTGGCACCGACAATGTTCGTGTCGATATCGCTTCTACGTTTGTACCACCCACAGTGACCACTTCGCTGGTTGATGGCGAAGGCGTTCCGTTGGCTGGTATTACTTTAGGAGACCCAACCACACTCGCGGATGACATTCCGATTGATGGTTATTGGGATGCCGCAAACAACCGCTTCGTTATTGAAGAAATCGTGCCGCAGGGTGGCGAGATTATTATTGCCGGCCAGATAATCAGTACCGGCAACGGTCTGCTACGTGTTGCCAATGGTTATACCAATGTCAATATCAATAACAACTCGACCAACGATATCTATATTGAACGTATTGATGTCACCACGGACAAGGTCGGCAAGATCCAGATAACCGATACCAGCACGCCTAACCTTGAGCGTATTGAATACACCTACCGTCAGGGTATGGTTATTGAGCAGTTGTTTAACGGCACGGTATTGCCGCCTGATCCGGACGGACTTGTTCTTGTTGAATATACAGAAGTGGGTGCGGAGATTGCACACGCTATAGTGGCCGGCGCTGATGTTCAGTACCAGCCAACCCAGGGCAGTCAGTACGTGTGGGTAGAAGGGCAGGAGAAAACCCAGACCGAAGTGCGTTATTACAAACGCAACACCTTTAACCTTTTTGGTGGCGGCACCTGGATTGACGATGCTCTGGTTGGGGATGAAAGTTATCTCTGGCGGACCTTTGCCTTTACCGATGAAAAACCCTTGCTGGAGTCGGAAGATATAGTCGTAGTGCCAGTTGGAACTGCTGGTGACGACCTGGCTTACGAAATCAGATACAAGACTTCACAGACCAGCGCACCGATAGAAATTGTTGACGACTGGGAAACCGGTGGTGGTTGGTTGCGTGAAAAGAGTTATCACAAGCTGGTCACAACGACTTCCGGTCTTAAAGACTTCTATACACATACACTCGAAGCTGATATTCCGATTGGCATCGATTTTGTTGAAGGGCCGGATGCACCCTCTGTGAACATAGTTTCCGCAGGTTCAGTGGATTTTGGTGAAATCAACGTGCCGGATACGGTGGCCTCATCGGTCAGCATTACTACAACGCGAGCCGGCGCCAATATTCTGCAGGACACCTCGGCCGGTATTTTCGGAACCAACGATGTCACGATTGATTCCCAGGGATCATTAAGAGCGAATATTGAAGGGCAGAAAACCCAGGCCCCCGGCGAGAACCATTATCGATACACCAGAGGGCGCTGCCAATGCACCTGGTGACGTCGAAACCCAGGTAGGTGCCTTTAAAGCTTCTGGCGATATCTGGATCGGCTTCTTTGAAACTGAAGCTGATCAGGTCGGTACCATTGAGTCTGACCGTCAGGTTGTTGTTGACTATATCTGGTCGACGGACGGCAACGTATTTGTTGCTGCACCCGATGGCATCATTGCCAAAGATGCCAATTCCTTCATTATCGGTAAGCAGGTCGAACTGTATGCCAAGGAAGGCGCGATTGGCTCATTTGACAAACCAATTTTTATCGACAGTGATGTTCATGGTGAAATCGGTGACGGCGGTGTGCTCGCCTGGGCCCAGGACGGCATCTTTATTCGAGAGATTCAAGGCGATCTGTTCCTCGCACAACAGCTGGACCTTGCTGCGGGATTTGACGTCGAAAACCCTGAAGGCAGTGAAGCCAATCTGAAATCAACCTACGATGAAATTCGCCCGAGGTTTGACGGCGAGAATAATCCATTTGACGGCTCCATTCACAGCACAACCGGTAACATCAATATTGAAGTTGTCGGCGGTTCTGTTTTTGACGCCATTGAAGAAGGATTTGTGCCGCTGACACCAGACGAAATTGAAGCGCGTAACCAGCGTCTGGGACTGACTGGTGCCGCGGGTGAAGCCGCCGCTCTTGCTGAGTTGGAAGCAGACGCCAGAGCCAAGACTGAGAGCTATCATAAATACTGGAACGAGTTCCGCGATGCCACAAATGTGCTCGTCGACGTGGATGGTGTACCAATACCGGATGGTCTGGGCAGGGTGCAATATACGACCCCCGGCAGAGACATTAACCGTTACCTCAGTGGATGCTGGCAGTGAAATCCTTACCTTTGGCGCTAACCATAACCTGACCACCGGGGATCAGGTTTTTGCCAGTGGTATCACCGATGGTTCGGCAACCAATCTGCAAGAAGGTGCCGCTTACTATGCGATCGTAATCAGCGATACCGAGATCCAGCTGGCTGAAACCCGGCCGGAAGCGTCGATCAGTGTCTCTCCACTGGATATCATGATTACCAGTGGTACCGCATTGGATGCTTTGCAGCTACTGCGATACAACTACACAAACTCGGCATTTGAAGCAGACATCGTGCCTTCCTCGATCACGACTGTTTACGATGCAGCCGATACACCAACAGTGATCCTGGCGGGTAATTCTGTATCTGGACAGGAAGCCGATACGGTGGAAGCGGCATCGGGCGAAAAGTATATCTATGTCGGCACAGATGATCTGGAAAGCCCGGATCTCTCAAGCATCGATTTTGAAAACGACCCCGACTGGGAGCTGATTATCGACAGCCGCTATGGCGGGGTACAGTCCATAGAACGCGCTTACGAAAATGGTGAGACCCCTGTTCGGTGATCCTGATGTCTATGACCCGGATTTCGTCTTCACCTATACCCAGGCCGAAATCGATGCCTATGTAGAAGCCAATACCTTTGATCTTGAAGCACTGGAAAATCCGGTGTCTCCGGGACTGATGAAATTTATCTATCCCCATGCCGAATTCGGTAACAGCACACCAAATTCTGACAGCACTGAATTTGCCAATATTACCGGCAGCTCGGTATCTATTGTTGCCGGTACCAAGACAGATGCCGCCGGCGCGCCAATTGCAGGGCAGGAAGGCAGTATCGGCCAGACCTCCGGCATAGTGCACATACAGGATCCGGTTGATTTTGCCGGTCTGTCTGATGAAGCCAAGATCGCGATGAGTAATGCTGCGCCGGATGACGTCCTTGGTGTGCACTACAAAGTCTATCAATACGATGGTGCGACCCAGAGCGATGTCGATCTGATCGATGAAGATTTCAGCACCGGCACATGGATCGAGATCACAACCGATTTCCTTACCAGTCAAAGTCCTGCCCGACAAGTGTCAATGTTGCGGCCGGGCAAACGGTATTGGTACAAATCGATGCCGAGAGCTACGGTCTGTATCAGGCGACACAAAGTTTTAGCAATATCAACCTGCTGAACAAAGCCATGTACGAAGGTGGCGGTTGGGAACGATTGACCGATGATGCGGTGCACGTGCGGACCACGACACCAACAGCGGTAATATCTCGACTCTTGCCAACGGCGATATCGTGCTCGACAAGTACACCGTTCAAAATCTGACGCTGCAGCTATTCGATGATATCGATTTGAAAGCCCAGGATCTGGATGCGATCAGTCCTCGGCGCTAATGCCGGCGATGAAATCATTATTCAGACAACAGATAACCTCAAGGTACATCATGTCCTTGCAGGTGGTGACGTGCGACTGCAGGCTTCTTCAAGCAGTGCAATCTATACCACCGATAACATCGCTGGTGGCTCTATTACCGGTGACGGCACTGTTGCTGACGGAACGCTGGATGGCAATACCGCTGACCCTGCCAACGACATCGCTGTTGGAACGCTCGGTGACTTAACCTTGCTGGCAGACAATTCAATTGGTATCGAGGATAGCCCTCTGCGTATTCAGGTCGCGCCAACCGGATCTTTGTCCATTAATGTTAGCGGCCAGCTGTACTTGCACCAGATTGCCGGCACCACGCTGGATATCGGCTACTTCAACGACACACCGGAAACAACACCGTTTAACCCGCTCACCCATGAACCGCCATTCTCGGTGACAACTGCCGAGATCGCCCAGTTCGATTACGTCAACAGCGCAACCGAGATTGATCTGCCTGATGTGGTGACGATTGCCACCACCAGTGTCGCGATTAGCGACCTGACTGTGGAAAATGCCAGTGCCGGTGGCAATGTTGTAATCAATATCCTCGATGAAACCGGTGCTGCGGATACCGGCAGCCTGATCATCGGAAAAATCACAGCGGGTGAATCGGTTGATTTACGCGCACCAGAAGATATTCTTGATCTGTTTGATGATGCAATCGATCCGGTTGTGAATATTCTCACTGATGGCGATTCTGACCCAGGCAATGTATACCTCGAGGCCGATGGCAATGTCGGCACGATCGATAACTTCCTTGACGTATCGGTGCAGGGCGAGTTAACCGGTTTGGTCACTGGTGATGTTTATATTTACAGCCCGACAGATCTCGCTATCGGCGGTAACCCTGATCCAGCGAACCCGGAACAGGGACTGGAGTCCACTGAAGGCAATATCTCTCTCCTGATTGACGGCATCGCCAGCGTTGGTCTGATTCTGGCGAACGGCAATGGCGTCGGAACCCCCGACGGTCTGGTTACGATCAAGGCAACCAACACCATTGTTGATCGAAGAGGAGACGGATTTACCAATATCGATGCCAACGCCGCTATTCTGAAAGCGGAAAACGGGATTGGTGCCGCTGACAACGCATTGGATACTAACCTCGATCAGCTCGAGGCAATCGTTCCCAATGGCGGAATATGGATCGATAACGAAAGTGCCTTGTCTATCGGCGAAATAATCGGCAACCCGGATAGCGGATTTAACGCTGGCGGCATTTACGACGATATTGATACGCTGTTCGATACCACCGCATCACTGTTTGCGCCATTGACCGAAGAAGTTGGCGTTTACGCAAGCGGTGTTGTCGATATCAGCAACATTGGTGATCTGACCCTCACAAGCACCACGGTCAGTGATACCGAAGTACTGATGGATGTAACCGGTTCAATTCTGGATAACGCCGAGGCAGGAGATATCAAGGATATCATTGCGCCGGAAGCCCTGTTGATCGCATCTGTTGGTGTCGGTACGACCAGTAATGAAATCGAAACCCTGCTTGAACGACTTGAGGGTACTGCCGGTAGTGGTGGTTTCTTTGTCGACGATATGATGGGACTGGTCATTGGTGATGTTCTGGCGACACAAAACGGCAATGATGTCGGTGCCGCGAACGCCGGTATTACCGCGGATGGCACTGTTCGGGTGACCACAACCGGCTATATGACGGTCAGGGAAAACGTTACATCAAATGATGCTGATGTAACCTTGCATGCGATTGATTCGCCACTGGTCGGTGGCGGCAATACCGCAGTCATTCCGCAGACATCGTTGGTGGTAGAGGATGTGTCGGGGGGTGATAACTTTGAAGTATTCCACACTGCAAATGATGGCAGCGACACCAATGACGAGGATTTCAGGCTGGTCAATGGTGCCATTGTGCGCGCCGCAACCGATGCAAATATCCTTGGTGGTGACGATGTTCTGATTGATGCCGATACCAGTGTTATTGCCGGAGATGCAATTAATATTCGTGGCGATCATGGCAACGCAGATACCAATGCCGATGAAGGTGCTCGAATTGATATTCTGGGTACCCTGAGTTCTTCTGAGACCACTATCACCGGCGAGCGCGAGCGTGACGTTATCTATATTGCACCGCAATCGCTGACAGGTAATACCACCGTTCTTGGTGACAATGACGGACTGGCGGGCGGTGACGATATTCTGATAGTAGACCGCTTGCCATCAATCACCACAACCCAGGGTGGTGTCAGAGATACCTTGACACTTAATGGTGGTGGCGGCAACGATGAGTACACCATTTACACAACCGGCGAAGCTGATAATGACTACATTATCAACGTCCTCGACAGTGGTGCCCGCAATGATGGCGCAGACAGGTTGTTTATTGAAGGTACCTCGGATGAAGATGTATTCCTCAGTCGCGCCAATTTTGTTGCGCACCTGCACGAAGATACTGTAGCGGGTGGATTTACCAGCGCAGTGGAGCGCATCAATTATGACGACAACATCAATGGCCGCTTGCGCATTGATGGACTAGGCGGAGACGATCAGTTCTACAGTGATGACAACAGCGCAATCATGACCATTGATGGCGGTGCCGGATCGGACTTCTTCCAGATCGGTCAGGTATTCGGCCTGGATCGAATTGCCGGTCCCGATACCATGATTGCCCCGGGTGACGAGATTGAAACCGTAGAAACCACGCTTGGTTTTCTAAGTCGTGGTATCAGCTTCCCGACAACTATATTGGGTGGCGACGACGGCGACCGCTTTGTGGTCTACAGTAACCAGGCGCTGCTTAAACTGTTCGGCGAAGATGGTAATGATGAATTTGTGGTCCGCGCCTTTGTTCTGACAGGCACCGATACCTTGTCTACCTCCGATACGATCATCAGTGGTGGCGATGGTGACGATGCCTTTGAATACAACATCAACGCTCCGGTCAGTATCGACGGCGGTGCGGGTGCTGACTCTGTGGTCATTCTCGGCACCGAACGGGCTGATAATTTTGTTATCACCGAAGAAGGTGTCCAGGGCGCCGGACTCAATGTTGACTTCACCGCAGTCGAGCGACTGGAAGTTGATGGTCTTGAAGGTGATGACCACTTCTACGTATTGAGCACCGATCAGGATCTGGTAACCACCATTATCGGTGGACTCGGCAGTGACACCGTCGATGTCGGCGGTGATGTTGCCGGGCGTATTGTTGCGCTGTCCGCAGAAGGTCGCAGTAGCTTTGTTAATCACGCAGTCTTCAGCGACGACCCGGCATACAACGGTGTTTTTGCCGAAGGCTTGCAGTTGAATGTAGCCAGTGGTGACAACGGCCTGGTATTGGTCGGTGAAACCGGCGGCGAAACTTCACTGGTGGAAAATGATGCTGACGGCACGATCGACGACGATGAGGAAGACAGCTATACGCTGACGTTGTCCGAGCTGGCAGCAGACAACCCGGATACTGTGCTGTATCTGACGGTATCTGCAGCACTGGCCGGGTTCAAGGAAAACGAGCTGGCTGGCAAGACAGTAGAAATTGCTGTCAGCAACGATGGCGGCACGACATTTAGTGAATTCCGCGCCGACCATGTCCTGACCTTTGATTCATCGATTATTGGTGCTGATCCCCTTGCATGGGATCGCGTGGTTACGGTTATGGTGCGTGGTGTATTTGATGAAGCTGTGGAAGGTGAAAAGCAAATCGTCATAAGTCATTCAACTTACGCTGAGACCGCATCAACCGGTGAGCGTATTGACGAACTGACCCGTTCCAATGTCAATAACGTCGAAGTCACCCTATATGATGATGACAAGCCCGGTCTGATTGTCAGTCAGCTTACAGCCGACTCGGCACTGACCGCTAATCCGATCAAGGATTCGAGCACAGTGGTATTCGAAGGCGATACCAACGGCGATTACTATCAGGTCACCTTGACCTCGGAGCCGGATGCCGGAGAGACCGTGACTGTCATATTGAACAGTGATTTTGACCAGATCAGCCTCGCCGGAGCCAATGGTTCCGCAGTGATCGATTCCAGGCTGACTCTCGTTCCGGGAACAGGCACTGATCCGGACACCTATGCACTGACGTTCGATCAAAGTAACTGGAATGAAACCTTCATTGTTCAGATTCTGGCGGATGATGATGGCGCGGTTGAAAATAAACTGCGTGCCGTTCTGAGTCACAGTATCGAATCCAGCAGTGCAACGGGTGCTTATGCTGGTATCGATGAAGCACAGGAAATCAAAGTCGACGTGCGGGATAACGATAGCGCCGGCATCATTGTCAAACAGTCTGAGGGTTCAACTCTGGTGGCTGACATAGCCGGTGGCGGGTGACGATTACACCATTGAACTGACCAAAGTACCGGCTACGGGCACCACTGTCCAGGTGCAGATACTGACCGATGGCCAGGCAGTAGTTGACGTTGCCAATATTACCGATCCCAGACTAAGTGTCAGTGAAGGCATTCCGATTATTACTTTTGATGAAACCAATTGGGACACACCGTTCCAGGTGTTGTTGATTGCAAATCCGGATGCAGAAAATGAAGATGGCACGCAGCCCGCGCAACGATTCCCGGCGCAGCCGCATCTTGTGAATAACATTCGCGGGCCGTTGATTATCGAAGGTGGACCAATACCGTCAAAAGACCGCACTCTGACTGATGTTGTGATGTTACCGACGGAGCTGGACGGCCCGAGACCGGTACTCGACATCGAGATAAACGAAGATGAGCAAAACGACGTTCTCAACGTGTTTGCCGATGGCAGCATTACCAACGATGTTGGCAGTCTGGATCGCTTTACGGTTGCTGATACTTTGATCAGGGAAGGCCTCGAATTTATTTACGAAGTTGCCGATCCTGCTGACCTCGATATTTCCGAATTCGCGAATATCAGCGGTCTCGAGATGGGCGGCAGCCTGGTCACCGACAGCAATCCTCGTGGCAATCTGACCATTGATTTCGGTGTGCCTGGATTACCCGATCTGAAAACCTTCGCTGGCGGTATCACCTATCATGGTCTTGAAACCGTGGAGATTATGCTGGGGCAGGGTAATGACCGGTTCGAGATCAACACCACTGTTGAAGATTCAGTGACCGTGGTCCACGGTGGTGGAAACTCCGCCATTCGTCTTTCGGAAGACCTGACATTCTCCGGTAGCGATGTCAGTCGCCCGGACGATGTTGACTGGACTCTGGAAGGCTATCAGTTCGGTCAAACCGTCCGTGTCGAGGAAGTCGATCCGGCAACCGGTTTGGCGGCCAATGAGGGTGAGTTCGAAATTGTTGCCATCAGTGGCAGTGTGCTGACGCTGGATACGACGTTTATCGCCGGTGTTGCCGAATTCATTATCACTGCGATCGATGATACCGGCGCAGCTGTTATTGGTGGTGATCGCATTACCGTCAATGGCGGCGGTGGCGACAATGCACCATTGATTATTTTCGGTGATACCTCGCAGGACGGCAGCCGTTACAGTTTTGCTGTCACTTCCATGAGTGCACCTGCCACGACCACGCTGACGTTTAGCCATAGTGACATTGCTGCCGATACGATTACCCGCTCAACCGGCTCCTGGTGGGATGACAACTTTGAAGTTGGTCAGGTTGTCGATATTGTTGATGATATCAGCGAGAACAACAGCAACTATCTGATCGCCGCTATTTCCGAAGACGGGTTGACCCTCACTCTTGCAGACAATGTGGTTCTGGTTGATGAAGTGATTGCAGTTACCGCAGCGGTCAGTGTGCCAAACGGCAATGCACGAATCTTCCAGAATCATGGTGAAGATATTATCGACGCCAGTAATGCAGACGGCGGCGTGACCATCTTTGGCGGTCAGCGTAATGACATTCTGACCGGCAGCGAATTTGATGATCATATTGCGGGTGGCTCCGGTGATGACATCATTACCGGGCTTGGCGGCAACGATCATATTTATGGCGACTCCGGTTTCAATATCGATCTATCCGAACGGCTAAGTGTTTCCACCGCAAATGGTAACCAGATACTGACAGTGGTAACGGAAGGTTCGGATACCGATGTCAGACCCACAAGTGACCAGTTGATTGCCGGTGAAGACACAATTACCGGTGGCGCTGGAAATGACATCATCATTGGTGACCATGGTGTTATTGAGCAGGTGACTGGCACCCAGCGCCTGACCAATTCCGGCCTGGTCAATCATGTATTCAGTAACCAGGTTGATAACGGCGAAGACGATATTATTTTTGGCAACGAAGGTAACGACCTGATCATTGGTGGAACGGGTAGTGAAGTGATCACGGGTGATGCCGGTACCGATATCATCTTTGGTGATCACGGCGACATATTGTTTGATGAAACCGCACCTGTGCCTGCCGGGCCGCTTGACCCTGTCATGTTTGAACTCGTATCGATCCTGTCAACCGATTTGACTGTGGGTGATGACGATGACATCCAGGGCAACGAAGATGATGACATTATCATTGCCGGCTTTGGTGCTGACACCGTTACCGGTGATGAAGGTAATGACACGATTCTGGGTGACAACGGTGACATATTGTATGCCGGGGTCTGGTGACGCGAATTGTGTCCACAGGTGAAGACAATGCCACCGGCGGTGATGACATCATCAATGGTTACTTTGCGCCTGAAATCGCCAGCGGTGATGCGACGATATTGGATGATGACATCATTATTGCCGGTGTTGGCAGCGATACGGTCAATGGCAATCTCGGCGATGACATTATTATCGGTGACAATGGTGAGCTTGATTTCAATAGCCTGACCGGAGATGGTGATCCTCTCACTGTTGATTTAATCCAGTCAACCGACATCATGTTGGGTGATATGGATACTATTGAAGCCGGCGAAGGCGACGACATTGTGATCGGCGGCTATGCCGGTGACAATATCCAGGGGCAGGTCGGCAGTGACCTGATCTTTGGTGATAACGGTATGATCATTCTCTCTGGTGGTGATGCGCAGTACGCAGTCACAACGGACACCGAGACGGCAACGGGCGGTCAGGACACCATCGTTGGTGACAATGACAGTATCGTTGGCAGTGGCGGGCAGACCTCCAACGACACGATCTTTGGTGGTGTCGATGAAGACGATATCGACGGTGCCCGTGGTAATGATGTCATTCTCGGTGACAATGGTGAGGTCACATTGAACGGTAATGCCAACAACAGTATTTCACCGATACGGACACTGGATCCGGACCTGGGCGGTGCCGACAATATCGAAGGTGGTACCGGCAATGACATCATCCTTGGTGGTGCCGAAGGCGATACCATCAATGACACCGGCGGAAACAACACCGTTTTTGGCGACCATGGTGAGATTGTTGGTACTACGACCCGGACCACTGATCTTCAGGGTGGTGCCGATACCATCACTACGGAAAATGGTAATGACATTATTCTGGGTGGTGCAGAGGGCGACAGTATTGATGGTGGAGCTGGAAACAATACGGTAATTGGCGATTACGGCGAGATTCTTGGAAACACCAATACTGTCCGTACCACCGATACTGAAGGAGGTGCTGATACCATCGTCACGGAAAATGGTAATGACATTATTCTGGGCGGTGCCGAGGGGTGACAGCATTGACGGTGGAGCTGGAAACAATATTGTATTCGGCGATCACGGCGAGATTGTAGGTACCACCATCCGAACCACCGATCTTGAAGGTGGTGCCGATACCATTGACACTGAAGGTGGCAATGACATTATTCTGGGCGGTGCCGAGGGTGACATCATTACCACTGCCGGTGGAAATAACGATATCGCCGGTGACTACGGTGTCAATGTGCCGGGCACCTTCACTTCGACGGATACCGCCGAAGGTGGTGTTGATATCATTATGTCCGGTGACGGCGCAGACACCATTATTGGTGGTGCTGCCGGTGACCAGATTGATGCCGGCAATGGTAATAATGTAGTGATTGGTGATTCCGGTATCGTCATTGACGATGGCCTGACAGAGACCATTGACCCAGGTATTGGTGGCAGCGATACCATCACCACAGGCAGCGGCAGGGATGAAGTGATCGGCGGTGCTGCCGGCGATCAGATTACCAGCGGCGGTGGTAACGATCAGGTAATTGGTGACAGCGGATCGATACAGGGTGTTACCACCCAGAGTTTTGCTCCGGGAGTCGGCGGCGCGGATACTATTGATGCGGGAACCGGAAACGATACCGTTATCGGTGGTGCCGCTGGTGACAGCATTACCTCACTCGGTGGCGATAATAATGTGCTGGCGGATAACGGCATCATTGTGAACCGTAATGTGACCAGCCGTGCTGTCGGTGTCGGCGGTGTTGATACCGTGACCACCGGCGGTGGCAGTGACAATGTAATTGGCGGAACCGGGGGAGATATTCTCAACACGGGTGGCGGCAATGACAATGTCCTTGGAGATGACGGAAGCATCATTGGCAACACTGTGCAGTCGATCGCTCCGGGCAGCGGCGGCGCAGATACCATTACTGCTAATGGTGGTAACAACAACATTATTGGTGGTGCAGCTGGCGACAGTGTCACAACCGGTGGTGGCCAGGACAACGTTCTCGGAGACAGCGGTACGATCTCTGGTGGCACCGTGACCAGCAATCCTGGCGGCGGTGGCAACGATAATCTCGATACCGGTGGCGGCAATGATAATGTTGCCGGTGGCGACGGCAGTGACAATATCAATACCGGCAGTGGTAACGATAATATTCTCGGTGATAACGGCACCATTACCCGCGGGTCAGTCAGAACCTCGGCTCCTGGCAGTGGCGGCAATGACAATATAACCGCTGGTGCTGGCAATGATAACGTTGCCGGTGGTGCAGGTAGTGACAACGTCAGTGGCGGCAGCGGCAATGACAATATTCTCGGTGACAACGGCGTCATAACCGGCGGATCGGTTCGCACTAACTCGCCAACAATCGGCGGCAATGACAACCTCGATGGCGGTGCAGGAAACGATGTTGTGATCGGCGGCGCAGGTTCCGACAATGTCGCTGGTGGCAGCGGCAACGACAGGCTGCTTGGCGACAACGGATTCTATGAAGGCCTGGCGTTACAAACAACCGAAGCCACGGTGGGCGGCAACGACACAATTTCCGGTGGCGACGGTGATGACTTTGCGCTCGGTGGAGCCGGCAACGATAACATCAGCGGCGGCGCGGGTTTCGATGTCTTGCTTGGTGATAACGGTCGTATTGGTCCGATCGGTGGTGGATTGTATTCGGCAGCAACCAGCGACCCGCTTGTAGGTGGCAATGACTTTATCTCCGGTGGTCCGGGTAACGATATTCTGATTGGCGGATTCGGCGCCGATGTATTGGACGGTAATCTCGGAGAAGATATCCTGATTGGTGACAACGGTGTCGTTATCTTTGGACTCGACGGCACCATATTCCTGGTCGATGCATTTGGTACAGACCCTCTCGACCGGTTCGTTGCCTTCAACCTGTTTGGACGCGATCTCGAACGCAAATCATTCGACGGCATTGCTGCGCTGCAACGAGCGCTCAGCTCCGAACTGGCTGACAGCTATGTGCTGCAAGATTTTAATATGGGTAACTTCCATCGCTTCCTGCATCACAATGTTCCACCTGAGGCAGTGGAAGAAACCGAACAGGAGTCGCCTGAAACACCGGTTGAAGAGTCGAATGAACAGGATGTCAATGTTGAGACCACATCGATCAACCACAACGAACAACCCGTTGCACCTGAGAGTCAGGTTAAAGGAAGTGCAGGTGCAGATATGGATGCTGCTGCAGAGAACCATGTTGAAGCAGAACTTTCAGTAAGTGGTTCGGAACTGGCAGCCAGTGCCGTTATTCTGAGCCTCGCCGCATGCCGGCGCAGGAAGGCGAAGTTAGCCGAGCAACAAACCAGGCGGTCATCAAGCCCGGATGGTTACCGTATCAGCACTGGCGACTATGAGTTTGCTGGTTCGCGGGTCAGTGGAAGTTTGGGGTCGACCGGAAAGCAGCCGTCAGCCCGCATGGTATTCGACCCATATTCAGGCAGTTTCAAGGCCAAGAAAGTGGCGGCCTGATACAAGAGGACTATTGCTCTCGATGTAAGTCGATTGCCAGGCTGAAAATGTAAGGGGTAATCCGGTTTCGGATTACCCCTCTGGCAGCCAGCAATAAATGTAGTCTGTATACTCACGTTATGATTTTTTTAACTTCATTTGTCTGTATTGATGACAATGACTCCCAACAAAGCCGGTCTTTTGGATAACAGCGTCAATCTAACTTTGGGCGCAGTGGCCGATACTGCCAGTGACAATAGTGCCTGGGTCGATCGTGAACTGTGGATGGCGCTGGCGGAGTCGGTTGATGATGAGTCGTTCTATGAGGCCTGGCTGAATATCCAGTGTCTGCAGATTTCGGCAACACGTGCCGGTTTGATTCTGGCGGAAACCCAGGCGGAAAAAAACGTTTGCGCCTGCCGCTACCTGGCCTCAGTCCTCGATGGTTTCCGAAGCAATGCTCGATGTCGCACGCTCCGCGCTTGAAGATGGCGAGGCCACAGTTGTGGATATGCAGGCAGAATTCGGATCCCGGTTTGATGTTGCGAGGGATACAGTTGGCCTGGCGTTCCCGTTGAAAGTCGAGGGCGAGACGATCTGTGTTGCGGCAATTGAAGTCGGCGACAAGGATTCGCAAGATCTTGAAACACTGATGCGGCAACTGCAATGGGGCGTATCGTGGCTGGAAGCGTACTATCGGCGCTATCAGGATGTCGAAGACGAGGCCACGATTGACCGTCTGGTTACCGCGCTTTACATGACCGCCGCCGCAGCCACCGAGGAGTCGGCCAAACAGGCGGTGACCCGCTTTGTCACAGAAATGGCGATCCGGCTGGATTGCGAACGGGTGAGTTGCGGATTTGTTTCAGGAAGATATATCAAAGTCGAGTCGGTGTCGCATACCGGTCAATTCGGCCGACAAATGAATCTGGTTAATGCCATCGGCAAGGCGATGGATGAAGCAGTGGAACAAAACCAGTCGATCAACTATCCGGAGAGTAGTGAATCTGGCCGAATTACCCATCATCATGAAGCACTGTCCATGCAACAAAACGGCGGTGCCATTCTGACTGTGCCGTTGATTGCTGAAGGTCGAAATACCGGGGCTATTACGATCGAGCGTTCGAGCGCGGAACCTTTCGATCAGGACACTGTGCAGATGTGTGAATCGATAGCCTCGATTGTCGGACCGATCTTTCGTGAAAAGAAATTGAATAATCGCTGGATCGGTACCAAGATAAAGGATTCGGTGTTGACCCAGTTGGGACGATTAATCGGGCTAAGGTATATGGGGCGAAAGTTTGTTCTGTTGCTGTTGGCAGGAATTGTCGCAACGCTTTACTACGCCCGCGGCGATTTTAATATTACCGCAGACACTGTATTGGAAGGTGCGTTTCAGCGTGCCGTAGTGACGCCCTATGATGGTTATGTCGCTACTTCAATCAGGCGCATTGGTGATCGTGTTGCCGAGGGAGATATCATTGCGACGCTGGATGACACTGATCTCAGGCTAGATCTAGTGGAGTTGACCAGTGGTAAAGCCCAGGCCCTCAGTCAATATGATGAAGCGGTGGCGACTTATGATCGTGCCAAGGCTAAATTATTCAAGGCGAAGATCGAACAAGCTGAGGCGCGTATCAGTCTGGTCGACCAGAAGCTGAATCGTACGACACTGCAGTCGCCATTAGACGGGATTATTGTCAAGGGTGATTTGAGCCAGTCTCTTGGCGCTGCCGTAAGCCGCGGGGAAGTGCTGTTTGAGATCGCGTCACTCAATGACTATCGGG